>NW_010522291.1:0-62972 GCF_000687285.1 Phaethon lepturus
CGAGGCCTGAGGCGATCCGCCGGCGCACCGCCGGGCGCGTGGGGGAAGCCGAGCGTCGCCTTTCGGCCGTGATACCCCCTCTGCCACGCGTGGGTGTGCGTGTCGCTTTTGTTTTCAATGAACTTTGGGATCCTTGCGGGCACTTTTCCTAGGCCTGAGACCGCGGCGGCAAAGCGTCGCCCCGGCCCTCCCGCGGACGGTTTCGGGCGAGCGCGGAGGTTGTCATCGCGTTTTCACCGAGGCTGGGAGGGGAGAGAAGGGGGTTGGGTTGAGGGTGTGAGGCGAAGTGGGACTTCATCGCCGGCGTGGGAGTGCGCGCCGCCTCCGCAGGCTCTGCGTGGCACCAGAAAACGCTCCGCATCCCACGGTCAGGCTCGAAGTCAGTGGGAACGTCTAGTGCTGAAGAGCCTCGAGAGAAACCTTTGAAGCGCAAAGTAAACGCTTGTGCCCCGGCTCATGTGAAAACCGGCCAATTTTTATTTTTTTTCCACAATTATATTTTTATAGCAAATTCAAGAAAGCGGGATCTGTCATTGTTTCCTTTGTTCCGGTGGTTGCAGCTGGCAGTGGCACTTCCTGGGTTTATCTGCGCCTTTTGCTCAGACTTCAGTTTTGCTTTTCATCTGTTTAATAAGGCATTAGATTCACATTTATCCCCTTTGTCTGTCATCCAAAATGGAGGCAGAGCTATGGAATAGAAGTGTTTTGAAAAGATGTATGCCTGCTCGAGTCTTTTGTTCCATGTGATAGAGCAGAAATTGGATCCAATCTGATGTTCTCTATTGAGCATATTTTGGAAGTTGATTTAAAGGAATGATGGAAAATGCCTCTGAGCGTATCAACGGAATTACTTATTTTCATTTATAGGAATCATATTAGTTTGCTAAAAGAAAATTAACTTTGGCCACCCCAAATTCCTCTATTTAAGTATTGCTCAATGGAGAGGAAACAATAGAACTATCTGTTCCATATGCTTATGAGAAAATGTAAGTAATATTCTCATTTTATAATTTTTACCAAGCGAGTTATTAGTTGCTGGCAAGAGAGCAAATCTTAGATAAGGTGCGTACAACAATGGACACAAATTCTTTGTGTTTACAAAAGAAATTAAAAAATGTAAAACTTACCTAAAAATGACCCAGTCTGCCTTTATTGTACAAGCTGAGAGGAACATGCAAAGAAACCACAAGTATTACAAGGGACAGAACTAGACTTCTCATTCATAGCTTCTCATTGGCCTCTATCAGCTTTATTTTATGTTGTGCTTTCACTACTGTATCCTCAGGACTTTGAAATTGAGGCTCACACCTAATACAAAGGAATAATTCTGTGCTACTAATTTGACAATACCGAACTCTGATGTAGCTGCGTAAATTGAGCATCAAATCTATTTTAGAAGAAGTAAGTTTATCCTGCATGTTGCTGGTAGTATGATGTGCAAGGTGCAGAAAATACCTTCTTAGAGCCTACCAAAGAAAAGCATTTCTTAGTACTTCTGTACTTGGATTCCTTAAGGTTTGCTTAGTTGCAACCATGAAACATCCTGCCCGAATTCACCCTGCTTACTTGATGGCTTTGTGATAAATGTTTTAAATCTGCCTGACAAACCAATTATAAACTTGGGTCTAAAAAGGATTAAAATAATTTTGGAAAGTCTCATTTGGGGTGATGAGCGTGGGCATGAAATGAGGAATCATCGCTGCTTAACAAATGATTGATTAAGCATGTAGGTTGAACCTTTCTACCTTCGAAGTGGTCTCTCTCTCTGTATCCTCTTCAGGGAACATAGAACATTTGGGTAAACAGCAACTGCCTCTTGTGCTGTGCTTCAAGTTTGATTTGAACTTGTTTGGCTTGTGGGGATGTTTTCATTGCTGTTGCCTCAGCTGTATCTTTCCCATTATTGTCTGTCTGATCTAGCACTGACAAAACACGCAGATTGTGTGTTTACACTTTTCTTACTGCCTTTGCTGGATAGAAATTCACTCTAGAAAAGGACTGGGGGCTGTGGAAACCAACACCAAAAACTGTGAAACAGAAAGGTGAAGTGTGGTTTCTGCTTTGTGGCTGTTGCAGAAGCAGCAACGAGGGGCATGAGCTAACTCATCATGTTTCTAGAACTGGGGTGATGCAGCTATGTTAAACAGAAAAACAAGGAAGTTGCTGTAACAGACCTCTGTGTGTAATATTTATTTACGCTTGACACCCATTGCTAGTATTTCAGTGTTTAAAGTTTTAAAAAGAAACACTAAATTGTATGGTATCCATGAGCTTTACCAACGAGCTAGAAAGCAAAGTTTTTCTAGATTACCTGGGTCGTTACTTAGGATGGTTTATGCTTGAAAGCGACCAAATTTATGCTGAATCATGTTCGCGGTGGGATGCAGTGTAGCCTGGGATCTTTCAATTGTGCTGTAATTTTTTTTGTTTTTTTTTAATATGGCTTTGTGCTGTTAACTGTCAAACTTTTTGTGATTAAAAAAAGCTATTTCTGAACATGAGGGAAGTGATTCCGTCATGCCTTTGAGCAGTACAAGCTAACCTGATTTTAATTTTCACCATAGCTGTTTCACTCACGTATCCAGTTGCACAGGTTGAAAATCCTCATTTCAGATGGGCCACTTCACAGGGGAAAATATGACCATAGCATACTCCCCTGTAGAGTTAGGAGATTAAAACAATCTTCTAAATCAATAAGTTACCTGCTGTAAGCCCTAGGGTTTATAAGTATCATGCGGGCTGTACTTTATCTAAATGTCACCCATTTTTCCCATGACCTTGATTGTGAGAACTATACCACACTGACAAAGGTTAAAAGAACGCTGATTCTCCTCTTTTAGCCCCTTCATCTCAGCCCTTTAAAACAATGTGACCTTGCAGGTCTTCATGTGTGTAGGTAGCTATAATTGACGTATGGCAGGCAGGCCACTTTAAAGGCAAAAAGATTACCAAAAAAAAAAAAATTGCTTTCTGAAATTAAAGTTACCTTTGATGCTGTTAATTCTGATGAGAAACTATGCTAATGGTTCTATGGCCTACAATGGTTATTATGCAGAATTAAGTAAAATGATACGTAATCTTGATATTTAATTAGTAAAGCCCTTTCATAACTTTACAATTATCCAAACAATTACACTACCCAGAATTAACTTCCCAAAACTGAACTGTATTATGAATTGTTTTGACCACAGCATATCATGTTTTTTTTCTGAGATGGGGACGGAAGGATATTTTCTTCTTTGTTTTGGAGAGCTGTTGTCTTCAGCAGAAGAAAAACGTTCAGCTCCTCGTAGAATGCAGGTTGAAGGCTTATGTGAAGTGAAAGTTACGCTTTACCAAAGGGCACAGTAAACCATTTATTGCCGTAACAGGATGGAGTATGGGGATGTTAGACTTCCCTATGGAAAACTCTGCTTTGGGAACAACGGCGTGTGGTTTGTTTAAGGGCCAAAACCTGAAATATGCCCTTGGAAATGCAGATCTGCATATTCTGAACTCTGCATGTGGAGCTCTGAAAAAATGTGTGGTAGGAATGAGTGGCATTGTGCTAGTTTATCTCTAGGGTTTTGATGCTGAGGTGGTAGAGAGGTAAATCATGCTGGATTGACTAATATAATCATTGCAGGGAGCAGAAAACACAATGTGTTACTCCTGGAAAAGGTGGATTTAAGTTGATTCTTTAGTTATTTTCTCTAGGTATAAAATGGGTAAGTGACAGTTCAGACCTCCGTTAGTACTGTGTGATTCTGCGGTACTCGCCCAGTGTGTCTTATCCATGCCCTGTAAGGAAGTTAAGAGGTTGATGAAACTCTGGGACACGTAAGTCATTAATTTTCTTTATGAAGGTTCCCCACTTGCAGTGCTGGACAGAAGATCTCTGCAGTTGAGAGAATGGGCTGGTCAGTTGTTTGTGGTCATGTACATCATGTAAACAAAGCACAAACTTTATTGTAGGAATTATTAAAGGTACTACTCACAATTAATGTGGGTGGTGTTCTTTTAAACTTTGGTTATGTATTACTATGTCAGTTGCTGTGCATCTTACTTAGTGGTAGGGTATGATAGGGTAAATGAAGATGACTTTGTGGGCTCGTTTATTACTAAGTAGGCTCAGAGTTCTTGCGCCTTCTAATAAGAGCTTAAGGAACATGCCAAGTGTTGTACTTTAGGTAAGAGTGTTAACACTGACATCAGATACTTGTCTAAGCCCTTCTGTATCCTACTTTTTAAAGTTGTGCAGAACAGGAGAGTGGGGTCTGGGAACTGTGACAAAGGCTACCTTTTGAAAAGCTTGCCAGGTCATTTCTAGATCTCATCTCTCCTCTTTAGCAATATGACCCCTTCACGTCATGTAGATGTAAGCCAAAAATATTCCCTTCACCAGCGGACTGACGTTAGGGATCAGCTTGTTTACGAAGCACCTTTGCCACATATTCTTTGTTAATGCAGCGTGTGTTTTGGGAGGTTCTTAGCAATGGTGACAGCAGGTTTGAGATGAAAAACTTCCAGAATTTAGTTACCTATTTTATATGCTGCTTGTAGAAACTACTCTGATAAAACCTCCTGTATTCATCCTGTGAATTAAGCCTAACTTGAGCAGAGTTGCTGTGTTAGAAGTACTCATGCTTAAGGGTCATTTCAAAGCAAAGATGCTATATTCAGAGTGCAGTATGAATCAGGACATTGTTACTGAGCCTCTTACCTATGGTCACAAGCTTTTAAGCTCTATATAAGACACACTTTTAAATTCCACCTTGACAACCTTGAACCTCAGAAAGGTTTGCAGAAAGATTGCTGAGCTGTTCTTGTCTCAAAGATGTATTTCTTTTGCCAAAGTAAACATTTAATAGTGGTAGTGTGAAAAGGCCTTCGTTGAAATTAAGGTTTTGGTGTCTGCAGGGCTACCCATGACTTAGAGGAAGAAAAGACAAATTCTGCAGGCAGATATTTAGATACAGGGACTTTTTTTTTTGTTTTGCTCCTGGCTATTTTGGTGGCTCTGCGGGTCATGAGCTTTTAGTGGTTTCTGGGACCTGACTGTGTAGGGCGTTACTACGGAGGTGTGGTGCACAGTAGTCACATTTTTCATTAAAAAAGCACATTGTTGATATAATCTTTTGATTCACCGTTTAATCTACATGTTTTGTTGTAGTTCTCTTGTCATGTGTTTTCACACAGTAAACAGATCTTATTTTCTGGCTTAAATACAACATGGATTTCATAATCATAATTTCTGATGGGTTGCTGAAAAAGGGAAGAGGGAGCCAGTTTGTCCTCACATTGCCAGTTCTCAATAACTTTTGCGTGGTCTGAAAACAGCTTGGCTGAACTGTGAGTTTTGGAATTACTTTCAGTGAAGATTTTGTGTTGCATGATTATGATGTGCTTTGAATGATGTAGAGTTTGATGGCAACAGAAATGAACACATTGATTTCCAGCTCTCTCCCCCTTACCTGTTTTCATTTCTTTCTGCTGAGTGGCAAGAGGAATTAAAGCCAAGAAACCCGAAATTCAGGTCTTAGTTTTACTCATGTTTTCCCACACGATCCTTTAGTAGGTCACTGAATCATTCTTGTTCGTTACACTCCCATGTGAGGAAAAAAAATCCCGTTCTTTTGGAAGGCAGAGTTGTCCTACAGTCACTTCCACAGCTGCTTATCTGTCTGTGTATCCTTAAGCTATGATTAGTCTTAATCAAACAAAGGGGTATCTAGTGGTGCAGCAAGCTGGAAAGTGGTAGGGAGGAATAAAGGGTGCTTTGAAGCCATATTGAGCTGATGGCTGGGCATTTCTGAGATGTCAGAGAGGCATTCTAAATTTCAAGCCTGTCAATTTGTGCAAGTAGAGAGTGAATTCTCTAAGTTGTTGTGTGTGAGTGGAAATTTTCCCCTAGTAACAGTACTCAGAGATGTGTTGCAAAGAAGGAAGAGTTAAGAGGGCAGGGAGTGAGGCCAGAAGTTCACTGAGATTTGGAGTAAGACTAAGAGGATCTTTGAGGAATGCATTGAATGAATTAGAAGGGCCAAGACAAAGCCACACAGTGGGGTGGATGGTCTTGATAGAGGAGGTCACAGGGATGGAAACAGGAAATAATAAAAAAAAAAAAGATACTGTGAAGTTCAGGTCAAACAAGTGACCTGAGTCACAAGTTCAGCTGACTGGGTGGGTTTGAGCCCCAGTTGCAAACTCACTGAACTCATGTGAGTGAGGAAACGTTCAGCAGCAGAATGGCAGCGAGGAAGGGAAGTCTCTGAGGATGATAGGGATGTTGTGGATAAGAACAGAGGTTGGAGTTGTACTCGGAGGAGATCTGATAAAAAGGACGAAGGTGAACGGATAATAATGAGTTGAAGGAAAGAGGATGCCAGTGTAGTGCTGTTCAGAGCAGGAGAAATAGATATGAAAGGTAAGACTAGGAAAGTAAGGGTAGATGATCGAAAGTGTGGCTGGAGTCGCAGAAGTCCAGCGTTTCTTCCCCATGCTTTGATCTGTGATGGAGGAGTGAGATGAGATAGGAAGCGCTTCATGAGGGTGTGCCTGATAAAGGGGGAGAGCGAGCTAGATGGACCCAGATATGGAAGTCACGGACGAGCATGCAGTAAAAAGGGGACAGGAGAGCTCGGCTTCCTGGTTTGGCTCTTCTTATGTTGCCTTGCTTCCTTTTGCTGTTAGAGAAGAAGCTTTGTCTTTTTAAAACAAAACAACAACAACAACAAACCTTATCAGTTTAGAAACTTGGACCAGTTTGGGTTTAATCTGGTATTTCATTTTTAATTAACAGACTTCAGGCTATATGCTTGCTACTTCCTTTCCTTTGTATGCAGAAATTAATTGCAGTTACAATTTTCCTTGTCTGTCCTTTGATATTTTAACGTCACTGGCACAAGCAGTCTCTTTAAAGACAAAACTTCTAAGCTACTTCTGAGGAACAAGACAAGCTTTCTAAACTCTTTGATGGCTATAGAAATATTTTACAGCTTTCATGCAATTTTCCTTTTACTCTGGGAAGGAAACCTTTAACATGTCTATAAAACAATTATGAAGATGATTAGAAAAAGTACTTGTTTCAGTTGCCTCCAAAGAAAATAGAGTTGGTTCTTTGTGTTTCAGACAGTGATGGAAAAACCTGAATCTGATTGTTTTTAGTGCAAGCTAGAATTACACCATTGTCACAGTTTCTGAAGCAGGAAGGCTTGAAAAATGGGGTTAGGAAAACCTAGGTTTTCCAGAAACTGCTTTTAATAGCTTTACTACTAGAATAAAACTTCTAACCATGGTCTTCTCAAAATAAAATGGGAGTTAGAGGTCATTTTTGATTGTTTGTTTTGAACATAAAACACGCTCTATTGGTGCCATTCATAATATAATTAATATAGACATCTCTTTGTAAGTAAAGCAGTAATCGCCATCGGAAGTGTTCTAGCGTGCGTTCGGCACAGCTTATTTACTTTGTGACACAAGCACAAAGTTTTTTGCTAGCCCTTAGTTTCTTGCTTGTTCATCTTAGCTAAATCAGTTAACTGCTTTTTCCTCCCTTTCTCCCTTCTAAAAATGACCAAAACAGTCTCAACACTTCAGAGGCCCAGATGTGTGTACAGGTCTTTTTGAAAGGGGGAAACAAAGGCATGAAGTTCAGAAGTGAGCTGACATGGGAGTCTAAAAGGAAGCTGTATCGAAGATGGCACTTCGGCTACAAACTTAAATGACAAAGGGAAGGAGAAAAATGGCAGAAAGATTTAGGAAGGGAAGAGGAAGATGATGTGCGGCTGACTGACACCTCTCTTAGAAAAGCTACTGGCTGTTGTAACCGATGAGGAACCCTACAGGTGCAAATTGCAGGGTAATAAAACCAGGCTGGTATTTTTATGGTAATCATAATGCTTCTGGCAGGCAGTGTTCTGCCGACTGCCTTTGGCCTTCACTGAACTGCCTGTGAAAAGCACCTGCGCCCGGCCGTGCCTGGTAGTTGTGGTTCTGAGAGGCATCGTTGCTCTCCTCATGAAAGGGCTGTGCTTTGCAGTCAAGGAAGCTTGAATACCTGAGGCATCGGCTCTGGATTCCCGAGCCTGTTGCTAACGGTGGCCTTCTGGAGAATCTAGAAAAGCCGCCTGCTTTTAGAACAACGGGAGCTGTATTATTCGTAGAGGAATTTGGGTTTTCCATCTGTGGAGAGTTGTTTTGTTGGGCTTGGAAGTGTAAACGGCATCAGCCTCCCTGAGCTGTGAAACACTTAATTGCCATGCGAGGCATGACCCCTTTGTGCAAGAGAGATGCGTTCAGAAGGTGAACGCGCCGCTCCAGTTAGCTGAAGGACCCTGCCTAGGAGGGAATCGTTTTGCCTCTGCAATTGTCTGCTTTCCTCCCTTGGCTTGATGGGCTGCGGCCGCTGGACTCTGCTGCACTGTGTTAAATGTAGCGTTGGATTGAGCAGTTGTTTGTCTACTCGAACTCCTGTGGGAGTTCTCTTACTGTCATTCTCATACATGTGGCGATCTCTTACAGGTCTTTTCCAGGCTTAATACCTCTGAGGAGAGCCTTGAATGACACTTGGGGCGTTCTGCTCCGGTGTGAACGGTTGGTAATGGCCGTTCCATCTCTATTAAGTAGATTTCAGTTTGTGCCTTAAGGTATTAAAACTCTGGGTGCTACTTAAGAGCAAGCTCAGCTACAGTTACCTTTGTGAAACATTGGTATTTTTAAAGTTGGGCTGTCCAGCTGTGCTGTCAGATGAATAATAGAAGATGGGACTGGAGAGGACCGCAGGAAGCCATCTAGACCCAAGGCCCAGTGAGATGATTCCTTCCCTTGGTCAGTTATCTGGACCATGGCCACTTGGGGAGGTACGTCAGAGGTACAAAGCCCAGGGTGTTATGAGTGACTGTCGGAGCTGCTTTGTCTCCTCTGAGACTGTAAAACAAAAGGTGACAGGCCAGATGGGATGGGCCTGCAGGCCACCACTTGGGTTATCATATAGCAGGGTATTAGTGAAAGAATCTGATTCTCTTTAATTAGTGATATGTAAGTGTGTTTAGGCTAGACCACTGCTGATCTACAGATAACCCTTTTGACATGATATGTTTTGTGATGTACTGTGATGCTAGGAAAAGGGTTCAATTGTTTAAGTAGCTAAGCATGGTACTTAATGAATTGAACACTTTTTCTGAAAAGCACAGAAGGATTTTAATGACTTGTTAAATTTTCATGACTTGTTATAACGACAGCTTTTTGATCCTGGGTTTTGTGCTCACAGCATAACATTATCTGCAACAGTCATGCACAGTTAGAGACTTTCTCGTCTCTCTTCTGGTCTAGCTGATGGTGTTGTGCAAGAAAGCAGTTGGATGCAGTCCTTTTTGTTATATTTAATGCTTTTTCCTACTTAAATTTTTTGTATGTGGGAATGTCTTTCTACATACAGAGAGAAATACTTTTTTTAATATAGTGGGAAATTTCTGGATTTCCTGAGGTATCTTTATTGCTCGTTTATATTACACCAGGGCAAGCAGAGGATATCTTTATGGGTAGAGTACATATGTGTTGTTTGTGCTTCTCTTTAATTGCAGATTAACAATATTTCCCTATGCATTCTTTCAGTGATTTGGGAAGCAAAGGACAGAATTTGGGGGAGACAGTTCATAGCAGAAATAGAAGAGGTGAGGCTGCTTTCAGCTGAGGGAGCAAAGGAAGAAAGCTCAAGAGATCTACTCCCATAAAGAATTGTCCTTACACAAGTACAGGGATCTGATGCTTCCTACAGCAAGGAGCATGAAAACGCTGCTTCCATCTCAGTTGGGAGGTGAAAGAGTAGTCTTGTTTTTCCTGGTGTTAGGTGGGATTTACTTGTAGTAGGGTTGGCTTGTGAATAAGAACAAGAATTGAAGAGCTGAGCCTTAAGGGTGGCTGAGGGGGTAAGGAGTAGATCCAGATAGCCTTGCTCTTGTGTAATAGGTTCAGCCTTCTGGAGAAAGAGGATTACCATCATTAATTTTGGAAGTGAGACAACAGCTGCATTGCTTATACTTGGGTCTTGCAAATCGGGGGGGAAGGTGGCAGCTTGCAAGTCTGCCCGCATCTGAGCCATGTGTGTGTCATACTTGTGGTCCTCTGCACCGCTTGCCTCCTATGCTGTATTTACCCTCATTCTTCCAAAAGACTCCTGCTTATGTGGACGCTTCAGGGGTAACTGTGTTGAGAGCTCGTGTGAGCACCAGAGCCTTGCTGCCGTTAGAATAGTTGTGGTCCTGGGGCTGTGTCCTGCCAGGCTGGGTGCAAGAGGTGTACAAGAATGTCCTGAAGAGTTGTGTTGCATCTTGGACTACTGGTTAGAACAGATCCTCGGAAGCATACGTAAACAGGATGAGGCCTTTTCTTTCACTGATCCGTCCGACAGTGAAGCGTGTTAGTCGTATTATCAGCAGGGTTTTTTTTAAAGTGATATACCTGTGTAACAGGATCCAAGCAAACATTGCAGAGGCACGAAGGACGCTTTTGCTGCTGGAATCTGTCAAGTTCATTGTTTTTAGAACTCTCTAGCATGGGATGTTTACTCGAAATCCTGGCCTCCATTTCCCTCTGCCACTTTGTTTACTCTCCCTTCCCTCAAGGTCCCATAGTAACGGGTGCTCTGCCTGCAGCAGTTCAAGGACACGTCAACTGAAGTGACCTTGGCCGGCATGGCTATGAGACATCCAGCGAGGCTGCAGCAAATGCAGCGAATTCTCTTATCCAGCAGCCAGACGACTTTTCCAGCCCACGTGAGCTAGTTGTCCAGAACACTCTTCTTGTCTGCATCGCCCTGTCTGTGCCAGGGGCTTTGTCACCTTGGCTGAATTCTCACCCAGCAAAATTCTAATGCAGGGCAAGGGTTAGATTCAGACCGTCAAACCAGATGGTTTGATAGCGAGGTGATGGTGAGATGATGATGATAGAGAGCCCAGGCCTGTGTGATGGTATTGTTGTGTCTTTGGAGCAGCTGGAATGAAGTGACGTTGGAGTTTCACAATAGACCTAAAAATAACTTGGGCCCACTGCATTTAGTTACCATCTAGCAACTGTACATTCATGTGAATGTGCATGTGAGCCATCGCTAAATTCTTCTTGCTATAATCTTGCATCCAGATTTTAGGCTGCTGTTAAATTTCTTCACTGTTTGTCTTCACTATTAACACCATTCCCAAAGGGACAGGGACCAAATGGAGCATGAATTGTGGCAGAGCTGCTCAGTTCTCTGTGATTCTTCTTTGAAGTCCATGACTGCTCTTCATTATCATCTTATTATGCAGACTTTTGCTTTTGATGCTGTGGTATGACACTTGATGTAACTTGTGTTAGTTACTGGAAGCTATTACTTTGCAGTGTGTCAGAGACAGAAGTGATCAACAAGGTAAAAAAGAAAAGGCATTCATGTAAAGAAAAAAAAAAAAGTAAAAAAGGAAATACCTGGGCTGTGGGCCTGGCAGCTGTTAGAGAAGTGCCAAACAGAAGAGACCAGTGGAGATCTTGTTGCATACCTGATCTACCAATCAATGGATATGGATATTATCTGCTGCCACATTTCCCAGAGCAAAGAATAATGTAATTTGGTGTTTGCTAGGATGGTTGGTCTCTGCTCATTCTGATGAATTTCTGAATGTTTATATAGAAGCTGTAGCAGTGTGAGTAAGCTTATCTATGGCAAGTCAAGCTCTACTGATAATATTTACAGTGACAACTGCCTGCATCAGGAGGGCTCGCCATATTTGAGTGAGAGGCAACACAATAAGTCCTGGTTCTGCTGAGCTGCATTGTGGATTCAGGAATGGGCTCTGAAATTCGCTTGTCTGTTAGCAGCACGTAATGGTCTGGATGTCACATATCATGCTTCTCATGTCAGCTCGTTCTCTACAGTGTCCAGAGAAGGTATGAATGTTCCCCTGTATACGTTCAAACTCCTGCATATTAGTATCTGCACAGATACTTCAGCTTAGTCCATCTTTCTGTTTGCTTGGATAAACATCTGTCCCTGACAGGATGGAGGTTGGGAGAACTTGAATAGAAAATATGGTGGTGGCATGCCAGATGTGGGAAGGCATGAAGCAGTGAAAAGGAACGATTACTTACTTTTGTTCTTCATAACACAGATTTTGAGAGAGAAAATTGGGAGGATGGGTTGTAGTGGGGGGAACAGGTTAGTGACCTGGGAACACACAGAAATGATTTTTCTGGGTTTGAGGATACGGAACTTTTAGAAAGGAAGGATTAAGTCAAAGGATTTGGATGCGGTTGTGAAATATTTAGATCTGTTACAGAGCCAGAGAAGTTCTTTGCATGTTGTCAGCTTATTTCAAATGAACCTAGTGTTGAGATAGAGCTGACTTGATCAAAGACACAAATATCCTCAAGGAGGAAACAGCACTTACTTCAGGTAATTAGTAACCATGTTTGACACCTAAAACCTGTTGAAAATAGAAAGCAGAGATTGCGAAATAGCAGAGAGCCTGAAGCAATCTACCCAAAAGGTGGGGCATCCGAGTGATTGCAGTAGTGACCGTACTGTCTGTTCTCTATTAAAAATGTCATTATCCCTCCCTTTTCAAAGCAGAGACCTGACAAATCAATACACATCTTAACTCACTCAGGTATGGGGTAAAAAAAACCAAAGGTATCTATAAGCACAGCAAAAAGCCGAAACAGTGTAGTTCTTCCAATTCACTTTTAGGGAGTAAGTTAATATAATAGTTCATATCATTTTCCTTTACAGTTGAGAGGGGCTGTAGGGGGCTGTTTGTTGGGGGCTGTAGTGAGTGTCACACAAACGTGCTCTTCCCCAGGCGCCTGCTTGTGTCCACTGCTGGTGACGGAGGACGGGGAAAGCTGGAGCTTTAGCCCAACCTGTATGGGCGTTCGTACAGCTTCTTGCTAAAGCAGGCGAGTTCTGGTGCCAAGTACTAGAGTGAGATAGGCAGCGTTTTAGTATCAGCTGTGAAGAAAATCCAGGCAGCACATTCACTCTTTGCTAACCTTTTTTCTTCTATATAAGAGATTTGTCTTTTGCCGTATAAAAACTGCAGCTTTAGAGTGCTCTCTCATTTTATAGCTTTTGCTGGTACAGAAACATGTGTTTTCTTCAAGGCAGCACGGGACGGTATTTGTCAGCAGCATTTGGTCTCTGGAAGCTGCAGATAAGCCCAGTTTGTGTTGCTGTGTGGCGGCTTTCTGTGATAGCAGCCTAATTCTGTGCTGCTGCCTTCCCTAACCGGCTGCCTGAAGGTACTGGATATTCAGCTGTATTGTGAAAGCAGAGAGCCAATATGTTTGTGACTTGAATGACTCTGTGATCTGAGTCATTCTTCATATGACGGAGGGGTAATCTGTAATCAAACTGTATGGGAACAAGAGGCATTCCTGTGTTCTGGTTTGCCTCTCTTCTGTGTGAAAATAATTAACCCTTCATAGGAGCCTTGTGATTAGATTTTGCGCACGTATTTATCAAATCAGCAAATGCTGTTGAAGAGCACAGCTCAACTTAAGAGACTAAGTAGATGCACAGAAATTTGCAATAAAAACCAATTCATGACTGTTTCTGATAAAGTTTTGGTATGTGAAGGTTGTTGTTTAGAAGCCCAGCATTCACCCATCTGTTTTCAGTATCCAGTCATACAAGTAGAACACTCAAATCTCCAGTAGAAATCTTAGCAGAGCTTAAGTAGACTAAAATTTTTATTAGCAGTTTTTATTAGCACATTAGTAGGCTTGGGGTCTGACCTCTGTGCGTGGTGATTATAGGCTGTGTGGATATAGCAGACTTTTAAAAATGGGGAGACCGATCCTAAGAATTTAGAGAGATTGCTTTTCTCTGTAGCAATAAATGTGAGAAATGTTTTTTACCTTTCATTTGCACGTTCTAAGTGACTCTACAAAATGAAGGTTGATGCTGGGTTATTTTGGAACATGGAAAAAAATGCATCTCAAAAGAGACTTGTGTGAGGGTCATTTAGTGATGTTTTTGTTTTGTTTGTCGCAAGATTCAGGAGAGTGCTGATACTGTAATTTGTTTTACTTGAGCAGTCACCTCTTGCTTTGGGACATAAACCATCTCGGTCCATTTGAAAATGTGTCCTTGGTAAAGAAGGGGGTCAGTCAGTCCAGCTATGACTTAACTAGTGCACGGGTGGCTGGCGTGAGAATTTCTGAACCGTGTTGCTGGTGGGTATTTGAGCATGGTGGTTACTGTGAGCAAAGGAACAACTTCATAAGGTTATACTGCAATAAACCCAAGGTCTTTCTCTGACGCTCACCATATATAGTGAGATTAAATATTGCTTTATGAAGTTAATCGCTATGAAGCGTTCATCAATACCCTGTGCTGTGGTGAGCGTAATGAGCATAAGCACGGTCGTTATGAAGTGACAAACTACTCTTCAGCATGACTGGAGCCGCTTGCCTAAGGACAGGGCTGATCTTCTGTCCGTCTGTGTGTGGGAACCAGGCATCTCCCTTGGCCTGTCCAACCCTAAATGGGCAACGAGAGCCATCTGGGAAAAGTGTGGTGCGCATTGTGTGTCACGAGCATTAGTAAGCTTCCCCCCATGTCCCAGTCGATTAACGAAGGGTCACTTGCACACCCTCCCTGCTGTGCTGCAGACAAGTTTCCACAGCTCCTGTTTGAGCAGGTGACCCAGAGGTGAAGGTCTGTTTTCCTCTGTTTGTTGTCTGGATGTTCAACCTTCCTGGGAGGCTGTGGTCTCTGACTGGTGAATCCCAGGGAGTTTCATGGCTGCGCTTTGGGATGTGGCTGCTCCCGTAGCCGGTGTGACGCCCACCTCTAACTGAAGGGCTGGTTTTGGTGAAGGCGTTGTCAAAGCATTTGTTTGCGCTTAAATCCAGCAAAGCTCTAAGAAGAGACTTTTCCTGTGAGGTGTGCATAGCCTTTTAGGGGGCTTTTATTTTCTTTTTAAAATCCCGTTTTTTACTCATTCCAGTCTGTTTCATGTTAACTCTGGAAGGAGTTTTCTCCCTGCATTATCTTTCTATGGGTTTGGGTTGGATTTTTTTTGATCTTTCAGTAGCCTTAGTAGTAACACAATGGTGCCTTTAGTCTACTTCTGTCTTTTGTGTAGTTTCTGGTTCAGCTTTTATGTAAACTTTGAATAAACTGTATGTGCTGTTGCAGTCTTGAGTCTTTAATAACTGAATTTGGCAATAAGTCTGGTGTTTTTCATGCTACAGGGAGCTGGTTGCAGACAGCTGGTATGAAAGCCTTGTTTCACAAGGGGGGGGGCATTTCTTCTTTTTGAAACACTTAAGTGGCTTTCAGAATAAGATCCTTGAAGTCCTGCAGTATATTTATAGGCTCGTAATGTTGTGCAGACAACGTTACACTATCCTCTGTGGCAGAAGTGCCGGTTTCAGGTTTCTCTGCCTGTTGAGCGTGGTAAACAGCTCTGGGTTCCTGTGGTATGTGTGCTGCTCAGTTGCTCTGCTGATCTGCCATGCTGATACTGTTTGTTTGGGTTTTTCAGAAGCTTTGTGTGTGAAAAGTCTTTAATCATAATTTAGGTGTGTAAAAACAAGGTCCCAGATCATCGCATCTTGATGAGTGTATTAATCTAGGCTTAACATTCGAAAGGATCTGGACACCTTCATAGCTCTCTGTACAAGGGTCCTTGCCAACAGCTGTCCTTTTAAATGAGAAGGAAGGTGCACTGGACGACTGTATCGGTTCCTGATCATCCGTACCGGAAAACAGCTCATTGTAATGAATATTCTGATGCTAAGACAGTTGATGAAAAGCCAGTGGCAGAAATCAAGTGTTGGGAAGAAGTGGAGAATTTCAAGAGACCCTGAAATAAGTGAGTAGGATCACTTCCCTTTATACTGAAGCTGCTTTAAAAATGACACTTCTTACTTTTCACCACACACGAGAGCGCACAGGAAACACTTCAAAAACAAGAAAAACCAAATGTATTGATCTGATGTGAATTACTTTGTTGATATATTTGTCAGTACAACGTGGTGATCATCATCATCATAACAGTTGATAGCAGTAGGGGAGTGCTATTTAAATGCTGTTTAATTGCTTTACATCCTAGCAGAGATTTTGTGAGAAAAGATCACAATAGAACTGACCGTGATGCCCTTGTTACGCCACCTGCAGCGTTCTTAGATATATAATGTTTCCTTTGCCTCACCAAAATCTTCTAAACCTTGTTTGAGCAGTAGGGAGGCAAGGTGAAGAGAAGGAAGTGATGGAGAGGAGAAGGGGTGCGCTAAGTTTGGTGGCTGTTTAATAAAAGGGAAGCGTGCAGCGGTGAGGGAGCTGAAAAGAAAGCTGCTGGTAAAGATGATGCAGCAAAGAAAATCTGGTAACTCTCACAGCCCTCACTGCTACTGATCACAGTGTTAGTTACTGGTGCACCATTGCGTACTACAAAGTCGCAGGGTACGTTAAAGGTATGTTTGTCTTCTGCTTCTTTCAGGCAAAGAATAAGGCATGTGTTCCCTGATTCTCAAGCTAGTTGTGTTAAAAATAGTTTTGCCAAGTTTGTGAATGATGCTGGATACTCGTTTTCTGGTCAGTCTGGTCCAGGGCACAACACTGACTGAGCCACATGAACCTTGCAGTCCTAGCACAGGAGAGAAGGGGAACTGCAGAGGGGCTTGGATTTGAAGTTTTGCATCTCCAGTAGCTTGACTTCAGGACTTGGCCCGCAGTTGCAGGCGGAGAGCAGCTGTCTGGCATACTGTGAGCGGGTTTCATGCTTACTGCTTTAAATACAGAGAGAACATGATCATTTTGTTAGAAGGGAGAGTCCTTTAAAACATGAGGCGTTAAGCTGCGCCGCAGAAAACATTAAAAAGAATTGACTTCCCACCCTTTTACCCAGCAGTTACTGTACGCAACAGTGGTAGCACCTCCTGTTCTTAAAGTTGCCCACTAATCCCTACTGTGTAACTGTAGTTTTGGTTGTTTTAATTGTTTGATCTGAACTTTCCCACGACTGAGCCGATGTTTCGATGTTTTTTGGATGAGAAGTTGTTCAAAGTGGTTTAATCTGTTCCCCTAATAAAGCTGAAACAAGTATTGCCCATATTAAAAAAAAAAAAAAAAGAAAAAAAAGAAAACAAAGACGTTCCAGTCATTTTTCAAAGATTGTATTACCCTAAGGATCGGAGCAGGGCCTTGAAATTTAGTGAGGAGGTGGCCTGTGTTTGAGTGGAGTGCTCTGTCCTGCAAAGCTGTTTTTAAACTTGGTGAAATTATAATTTTCTAAGAAACTAGAGGTAGCAGCTAGTCAAAGGAGTGACCGTAGAGGTGGTCAGAGCGTCGAGTGGAGGTCCATGTAGCGAGGTGAGGGATCAGGAAAGGGAACTGGATGCAGTTTTGCAAGCAAATGCAGGCATGTCATCTTACATTGGACAGATCAGAGACGTGGATAATGAAATGTTAATAGGTCTATGCCTCAGCTTCCCACCTGCAAAATGAGGGTGAAAGCACCGTAGAAAAGCTTGTGAGGAATTTGTTAAGATTAAGTCATAATCTATAAATCAGGGTATGAGCACTGAAAAGCAAACAGCATGAGAGGCCACCAGTGAAAGTGCTGAATAGTCAGGATGTGCTGCGTACCATCTATTCTGTACACAGAGGCTTAGGATATGGGCAGATTGCTTGTGATCCTATAATAAAGGCTTTTCATAATAAGAAATGTGCAAAGATACCAGCATATAAATTCAGATGCTTCCTGCCTTTTGTAGTGATTGTGTATACTACCATAATTTTCCTTTTATGTAGGATTTAATTCAATATTAAACATGCACTGGTGTTCACTTCCAACTGAGATTTGAACCCTCTTGGATAGGGTACGTGCTAACTTTATACAGTGTAAGTTCAAGCCCATGCTTAAACTACTAGTTCTTACCTCAGAGGAACTTTTTTTTTTTTAACTGAATGCTTAGAAATTGTGATAATCTTCACTTTGTATGCTTTCCACATCTACATGTAATCTGCCAGGAAAATAAATGACAGATTGTGTTTCTTAATGTTTTATACCAAAATAGAAACTTCGGGTTGCAGTGTTTGCTTGAACAAAAATCAGAAGAATTTCCTGTGGAGTTTATTTTTTGAAATATTTACTACTGCAAAAGTTTTGTAACTCTTGACTAAGATTTTTAACTACTGATGATGTTTACAATGATGCTTTCTTCTAAAGGAAGGTTTGAGGAGATCTGACGTTTTTACCCATGCTGATATCTGATGAACAGTTGTGTTCCTAGCAGATGTCAGAAATAGTTTAGAAAATACGGGTTTTATGTTTATTTGTAAACAGAAAAAAATGTTGCCGCAGAGGTAAAAATGGATTCTATGTTGTCTTGAACTCTCTAGCCAAGTAGGAGAAAAGTTAAGGCTGCTTCCTTCTGTTTTTTTTATCGACCAAACACAAGCTGAGAAACAGCAATGCCAAATAAAATGATAGCGCAGGTTCAGGTCAGCTTGGTTCTTAGAGTGTTACCTTTATACCATTTTCTTACTGAGCATATTAAAATATTTCATAAATTATTCTGTCATGCTGGGAAATTCACCAAGAGCTGGGGAATGTGTAAACAGAAATATGGAAATCTAATCCTTGCGAAAACTTACTCTTGCTAGTAGCATTTCCAGTACAGGACGTGTGGCTGGGAGATGATCAGCTGGTGCTCTGTCCTTGCTTTGCCACTGACATACTTTGTGGCCATGGGCAGCTGCTCTTCATCCTGGTATTTCAGATTTGGGCAAATGGAAGTAGTGGTGCTTGCTTCTGACCCTAGATCACAAAGCATTGCATAAGTTCCGTATGTCAGTGCCTTTTTTTCATGGTGATATCTCTGGTAGTTCTTTGAAGAAAGTCTTCATTTTTGACCTTTGAAGTATGTGACATTTTATAAAGTTTTAATGCTTATAAAGTTACTTCTGTAGGTGGGCAAACTTAAATACAGCAGGGAACAAGGAGAGGTTTTGCTCAAGAGTTAGCAGCAATAGATGGTGACGGTGAGGTCCGTTTCTCAGCCTGTTGACTGAAATAGGAGTGACGTTAGCTTCCTTATGAAGCTTTTTCTCTTTTCTTGCTCTTTCAGTTCTGTGAGTCAATGTTGGACAAATGTCTGAAAAGCAAGAACATTTTTAGAAATACTCTTTGATTTCTGATTGGAAATGAGAAACTGTCTAAATATTCTGAGTCTTTAAATAGACGCTGGCTGAAGGACCCTATAGCTTCCAAGTCTCGTTGATAATTGTTCTGTTCTTTATGTTCCCCTTTGCCCTGTGCTGTTTCAGCACTCTTTTCACCCTTCCATAACTTGCCTGAAAACTGCTTCTATTGAAAGCATTTCTCCAGTGGTCCTTCCGAGCTGTCTGCAAGCCTTCCTCTTCATAGAGCAGATCTTGGCCATGTTATGTTTGGCTAAAGCTACAGCGCAAAACTCCTTTCCTTGACTGACCTGAAAAGGTGTTGGTGTAGATGTGATAGTACTCTCCAAACGTGAGTTTTTCAGCTCTTACTTTTCTCTGAGGAGGCTGCAGTACGTTGCCTTGGCAAAGCACAGGTCTGCTCGAATAAGCCAGGGTAGCGCTCGGCATGCCGCAACACTTACGGGTCCATTCGTGAGTCGCCAGCATAGACGGGGTCTTCATCAGAGCAAGAGCCCAGACACTGCGAACCGTCATTTATGCAAATTAAGTTAAACTTCCCAACTTTGCTTAAAGTAATGTTCAATTTGTAAAATAAATAAATGAAGTTTTCTAGTGTGTTCGTTGTGGTAGAATGTTTGCTTCTGGTGTATGACTGATCTTTTACTTTCCTATTCCTTTTCAGGAGGTGCATACCTCAGCCTTCCTGTGTGAAATCCGTTTAGATATGTTCCTTGGCAGGTATTGCAATTCCAGTTTGCCAGTGGATAACTGATTCTTTTTTTTTTTTTGGTGGTAACACTTAGTATATAATGCTCATGATAGAGGAAAAATATTTGTCTGTTCTAGTATCTCTGTCTTCAAGATTGAAGTATTATTTTTAAAAGGAGATGAATCAAAAGTGGGGAGGGTTTGGTTGTTTTAAAACATTTGATGAAACTTCAGCACAAAGCTCCCTACTGTCATTTGTGGAGTGTGGGCAATAAAACATCCCCTCTCAAACCTGGAATCTGCTACTGCAGGAGGATTTCGGGTCAGGAGGATGAACTAGGTAACCGAGAAAATGAGCTTGCTTTTAAAATGAGCTGTGTGGGATTAGTATCCTAGGGCTGCAGCTGGGATTAACTTTGTAGGTACGAATAGTAAGATGCTAAAACGTGGCCTCCTTGCAAGTCCTACACACATTCACTCAGTGTAGAAATGGTTTTGTTTCACTTGCCTGCCTCTTTGCTGCAGCACACAATGCATTTAATCTGATTCTCTGAATGAACCTTTGTTTGAGGAAATACTGTTAGTTTTGGCTCTTGGAGAGCTGAGCTGACAGGCCCAACTCCCCAGCAAAACAGATTGGAGATCAAAAAACAAACTAAAACCACGCCTTCAAAAAAAAAAATGCTGGGAAGAAGCCAAAAAGTTCCTTTTCTGTGTTGCTGAAAAAACTAATCTATTTAGCTACTGTAATATCAAACTGGATTTTTTTTCCCTGTTGCTTAAATTCAGAGCCTCATTACAATCACCTGCAATAAAAGGAAAAATCTTGGTCTACCTCAAAAGATTGCATGATCATGTACAGGAAGGAATCCGGGGCAGGGAGGGGGGAAAGGCACAGAGGACGTGAGTTTTGAGGCAGGAGTTAAGGCAAAAAAGAGGCCTTTTAGCACAAGGGCAGTGGGAATCCATTAACTAAACAGGAAAACGCAATACATTTCTGTAGCTTGTTCCTGTAAACTGAATTTACAAAATTCAGATTTGAAAACAAAATGATTTGCTTACACCTATAGTACACAAGACCTCTATGGTCTGCATGGGAAGAGTGAGTACTGCAGATCTGCAGTAGCTGCTTTTCAAGGTATCTTTGATGTGTTTGCTGAGAATATATTTTTGGGCAGCAGGGTCAGACCTGGGGAATCTGAGCCACAGCCCTCAGAGGTTTATGTTTAAATTCCCTGTACGATAGATCTAGGCCAGGTGCTGTCTGAGTGCAAAAGAAAAAAATAACTTTTCCTGAACTAGAGAGCCAACTCTAGCCAGAGATTCTCCTTGACCCTACATATCAAAACAAGTGAAAGATCAGAGGGTGAAAATGAGCATTTTACATGCAGAGTATGGCGGTGTGTCAGAAAAATCTGTGTCCCGCTTCTAGTGCTGTCAGTCACGCACTTCGTAGCCATGGGCATAGAATTCAGTCTCACTGTTTCCTTTACTTTCAAGTAAGAGATACGCGTTTCTTCCCTCACAGGGTATTCTAAAGACCTCTTATTTTGTGCAGCATTTAGTTCACTACAATCACAAGATAGCTTGCCAGCTGAAATTCCTTGCTCAGCAACATTTACATGTCCTAGTGTGGAGAATGAACTTAATTTTTTTCTGAAAGGGGGAAGCGGATTTTTCAGACTGGTACTTACAGCAAAGACTTCCCTATTGTCTTCTATTAGAAAAGGATTTGAAACATAATGTTACGGTACCGTTTTGACCATTTCTGAGGTAGATAAAAAATGGGGAACTGCAATTTGAATCAGAAACAGCTTAATAAAGCATTTGAGCCGTATAAAAAAATGTAAGTTCTGCAACACCATACTGTATACTTTCCATTTAATCAACATGTATTCAAACCACCTCTTAAATAGGGATTATATAAGCTGACCTAGACCAACCTTCTGAGATTGTCTTGTTTTGGGTGTAAGTCATCTTAATATTTAAAACTCTCCTTTTCTGCCCCTTCAGTGCTCTCTGTAGAAATCGGTGTTTCTTAAAGTGCTTGCATTTCTTAATGCTGGTTAGCAATGAAAAAACCCCCAAACTTCTTCTGGGTTTGTACACAGATAAATGTCCATTTCTGTCCAAATCCAGAGGGTGGTTGTGTCACGTGGTTTTATGCTGACTGAAGTCCATCTTAAAATCCTCTGATTTAAGGGAGGAGAACAGGGGATTCTTCTGTTGTGAGTCATCGTATATCAGAGCTTGATCATGCTTCTGCTGATGTCAGCAGGAGTTTTTCCATTGAGTTTGATTAAATGGTTTTTCAGAGTTGTAGAGAGCTACTGGTTTAAATTTGAAGTCATGCTAACAGCTGTGAATGGCATTTCACACGCCTGGTACCTCTTAATGAAGAAAGTCACCCATTTGCCTTGTCCCTACTGAGTCAAAAGCATCACTGAAATACTTTGTACGATCATTCATTAACTGCTCTTCTAGATAATATTTGTTGGGCATACACTCAAAATACTGTTCATGGCTAGTCACCAGTGGAGAGCAACCCTTTAACATACAGTCTTAAAAATTTATCGAGACAAGAATGGAAGAACCCTCCATTGGTACTATTTGCCTGTGTGTGCCTGAAATGCTTTATTTTGGGTGTTATTAACATAGGAGAAAACTGTGAGATTCTCAGAGGCAAAACTTTGCATAAAAATGGACATTGGCAGGGTAAAATTTGTTTTGTACCATGTTAGAATACAAACTTTCTCCCTAATTACATTTCATTTGATTGAAGAATAAGTCTAAAAATCAAACGTGTTTAAGGGAGGTCACGCTCTCGCAATGGACACCCGTTATTTGTACTTTGCTGCAAATCTTGTGGTGTTTGAAGGTGTGTAGTTGTTTTTAAAACACAGCTACTTTCACTGGAATTTTAAAAATGGATAGATTTTAATTTTAAAAATGACAGACCAGTGCTGTGTTACCTACCTGCCTGCCTGGATCTCAGTTGCCTGAGGTAGTTGCTGAGCTGGGGAGAAGTATGTAAAAAAAACTTGGGAATGGACTCCAGCCTCTCTTGGCATATCCAGGACTCCCAGGTGAAACCTGCAACATATGGAAGTGGCAGCCTCGATTGTCTGCAGCGTCTCTTCTGGAAACACTGCAACTCCTCCAAAGCACCTGGGGGCCCCTGTGTCCAAGGGAATTCCAGCTCTGGCTGTTTAGCAGAAGGTTTTTTAGTTGGTTTGCTGCGATGAAATCACTTGAGGACATTTGGTCTCAGGAGGTGGAGATTTCTACACGGGAGACTGAACTGAGCTGCTGGAATGTATTGCATGTTATCCACCAGATGGTTTTCAGCCACTTTGATTTGATCTGTGTGTGATAGTGATGAAGATACTGAAGTCACATATTGCTCCAGCATTGCTGACATGGGCTGGCACATCCTGGGTGGCACAGGCTGTGCTTCTGGCAGCAACGACCCCTGCGGAAAGCAACCGAGAGCATAGTTCCCTCTGCGCTCCTCTCCTCGGGCACCGTCTGGGCAGCACCAGCATCTTCTAGGCCATGCCACTGGCTGGTGTGGATGCAGCTGTCCCGGCTTGTACCATGCAGTATTTGGTCCGAGCCTCCCTTGGGACGCTCTCCTCCTCCCCTTTTTGGAACCAGCACTCCTGCAGAGTTGCAGCAGCTATTGTAGAAAGAGCGAGGACCGTGTGTGTGCCAACGTTTTATGCTCTCAGGTACATTGTGACCGTCTAGCTGGTGGGCTAGTTGCTCTTCTTTTCTTGTAGGAGTTGGTGCCATCTTGGAAGGTGGGGAGCTGGCAGGAGCAGCAGCCAGTGGTTCTCTCCATTTGGGTTATTTTGTTGTTGTTTCGCTGCTTTAAAATCTGAGTTTCAGTTAGCTGCTCTCAGCCACAGTGTTCTTCAAAGTAATTGACTCTCCATTGACTTTGGAATTTGGAATCGTGTCTAAATATTGTTGTCAGCTTCATGCTGATTCCTCTCCACTGAGGCTGAAGTTGTTTCACTTATGACCTCAAGTTGGACTTGTACTTTGCTCCCATGGGAACTAAAAATAATAATTATTTTAAGAATAGGTTCTTAATCACTTCCTTCTTTTGATGCACTACTTTTGTTTAGCATTTTGTAAGAATGTAATAGAAAATGTTTTAAACTATTTGTGTTTTAATTCCAGTTTTAATTGGCTCTTTGAAGATGCAAGGAGTGTACAAGAATTAATTGCAGTTCTTTTTAGTTTTTTTGTAGAAAAGCATTTGTTCTTGTTGTTCTGACTGAAGATTATTGGAGTTTTGTTGCTTTGGCAAACTGTCCAATCACACAGAGCTGTGAGGAGATGAACATTAACTTGACAGATTTCTTAGTCAAAGGCATGTGGGCATTTTGTCAGTGTTGGTGATGCATCAGCATGTTAGTCTCCTGTCTCCGAACTGTTAATGTACATACGCGAAACAGAAAACGATGTGCTTTAAGCTGGGTTTAGAAGGAATGACAAGGTATGCAGTGATTTTTGAGGCAGAGCTGGCTATGCAGTGAACACTGTGAAGGTGATGAGATAGTGTGCAGAGATGGGGAAAATATTAAACAGATGGAGATCCACTGTCTGCCCTGGCCCACAGCAGCTGGATAACAGTGAGATAAACTACTTAATTTGGAGATCTTTCCATAAACTGAAAGAGTCTTGAAACTTGGAAGTGGGATTTTGGGAGATGCATTTCAAAGAGTGGCATATGGGTGCACTAGCGCACACACACACACAAAAAAAACATACAAAAAAAACCCCAAATCCAGAAGGGCTTTCCTAGACTTCAGTGAGCATACAAAGTGTGGTGTTTTGAGTGTCTTGGAGCCCAGCTACAGAGAATAACACAAGTACATTAATAATTGTTTTTCCTATTTCTTGCTAATAGTTTACATGGTTTACTATTACTTCCAGTCAGTGAAGTTGCTTGCTCCAGCATGTCTACTTGCCGAAGAGGGAGAGAGTGTTCTATTTTGTGTACCAAATTTTGTTTGTACTTTATTTCTTCTCAAGCAGCTGAGTCCCGAAGGCTGGAGCAGAGCCTTATAGCATAGCCTAGAGGCTCGGCGTGCAGCATACAGCCTGAGGGGCAGCTGGGCATGGACCGTGGGGAGCACAGGACTCGCGAGCTTGTCACTTAGCTGCTCTCTTGCTGCTGTGAATTGTCCTTTTGGTGCAGTTGATATCTAGTCTCTACACCCGCGTCCCTGTGCATACAAAAGCATAACAGTTTATTTTTAAAGAGGATGAGGAGGAAAAAAAAAAAAAAAATCTTTTTACTGTCGGGCAACAGCTTACCTGATGGTGATTTAACCTATTGCTACGAGTGGCATTATATGTGGTAGTAAAATTGAAAGAGCAGAGCTGGCTTTTCTTTACCTGCTCACTTGGCTGAGGTCTGGCATTTGCTCATATTACTGTCGCGGTTGTGGGGGTACCCGAGTGGTAACAGCAGTTGTGGTGCTAGCAAGGGAGAAAAGAAATGACGAGCCAAATACTTGAAGAAAGCGGTAGTTTAATATCCTACTATTGGCAGCTCTGGCGTTCTGGCTTCTTTTGTGTAGGCTGTGAGGACTTTTTACTTGTTTAAAGTATTACAAGTTTTATTACAAGTTTTCTTTAAAAAGAGCTGCTATCAAGAGGTTTCCCAGACAAAGTAGGAAACTGGGAATCAGCAGTTCTCCAGCTTCAGGCCTGCATCTGCATGGCCTTGGGCGAGCCAAGGGAAGTGCCTGCCACTTCTGTAGGGTGTATTTCCTATTCGCACAGTGATTTTTAGAGCTTAAGTGTAAAACAGGGACTTTAAAGGAAGAATAATTAATCTCTTGGAGTTCATTTGTACTGAATGTGTGTTAGCAAATACACAGTGCCCTAGCAGAGGCCAGTTCTAGTATCTCTCTCCCTGGTGTCACTGTAATTCATTCATGGTAGAAATCACTCTCGATTGACCCAGTGCTGGGTGATCTCTTCTGAGAGGCCAAAGTGTTTGGAAGTGATGTTGCTCCTGTCACTCGTTTGTGTACTCTTCACTACAGAAGACTTTAGCCTCTTGACGTGATGCTCATAATGTTTCAGGATGAACCTGTTGCCTTTGCATGTGTTGTCATATTCATTGCGGCTTGTATTGCTGGTCCACTTCCATTGTAGCAAGGATGCACAAACAGCATAAGGAGATGTAAAGTAGGAAGATGTATGGCTAAAACCACAAGAAATGAGAAGAACAACCTGGGAGAGGCGCAATACCTAACTTTAATCGGTGTCATGAAATTTATTACATCATGAATATTTCCTACTTCCTCTGCTCTGTTGGTAGTAAGGATTACTGATTTGTAAAGGTGTGTTTTAAGGGCTGGGTAGTTTCTGTTTATACAGTGTTTACTGGAGTCCCTGTTGCTTCTTCCTTTTTCCTTCCATCTCTCTCCTACCTCCCAAGATTGTTCATACATAAGCCATTTCTCTTTCCAGCCTTCCCTTTCCTTGCAGAAAAGTTACTATTTCTAGCCTGTTGGTGATTCTTTGTGCCCAGCTGTGTTTACCAGCATTGTAGAATTGGTGGGTCACAGTTTTTCTTGGGCCAGAACTGGCATTTCGTTCTTCCTTTCCAGTGTTACCAGCCTGGAAAATCGAATGGAACTATAGAAATGAACTTGTGTTGACTTCATCCAGCTCGTTGGCAAAATCCAAGTCAAAACTGTATGTGGCCAAACATGCAAAAACCTCTAAGCCAGGTTTTGGGCTTAATCTTGAGCAATCTTGTTCTCACTTGATGGAAGCTCATAGGCTGGCATTTGAGAAGGTGGGATACTGGCAAGGAGAAAAGCGTGGGTGAAATGAGCTTCAGTCCTGCTGAAGACACTTGTGAGACCCTTTGTGACAGTTATTAGCAGGCAGATGAGAACAGGAAGGAGTCTTGAAAACTGGACTCATTCTGGCACCTAGATCAGTAAACTGTGGACAGTGTATAGTAACAGTTGTCACTGGCCAAGCATGGCTTGTTGTATTTTTTTTCTGTTGACAGTTTGGCAGTTTTAGGGAGATGCTTTGTCTTGAAGGGAGAGAAAAACAGAAAGCAGAATGATTTATTGTCTGTTTTTTTTTCAGTGGAAAGCTGGTTTCGCCAAAATGGAAAAATTTTAAAGGCTTGAAACTTCAGTGGAGAGATAAGATCCGTCTCAATAACGCCATCTGGAGGGCATGGTACATGCAGTGTAAGTATCATGCTCCGTTGTGTTGCTTGCTATAAAATATTTCTCAAGAGACATATATGTAAGAAGCAAGAGAATTGAATTACTGTCTAATGGAAAGCTCAAAAGTCTGCTGAAGGCCCAGATGTCTCGGAGGCTGTCGTGGCAGTGCCATTGGATCGGTGCTTTCTTAGAGGTGTCCATGCAGAGGCTGTACTGAGCAGTCCAAGCACAGCCTGAGATTTCTTCATTTCCTGTTGGTTACCTGGAAGGAGCCCTGGATAGATTTCCGCCCCCCCCCCCATCTTGCCATTGAAGTGATAGAGCTCTCTGCAAAGCCTGCACATGCTGAGCACTCACATTTTCATTCTTGTTTCAGACTTGGAGAAGCGCAAGAATCCAGTGTGCCACTTTGTGACTCCACTGGATGGCTCTGTTGATGTTGATGAACATCGTCGGCCAGAGGTATGTAAAACCTGAGGAACAGACTAATAAGCTCTAGAGTTTATAACAAGATTTTCTAGTCCACTAGATATGAGAGCAGCATAGCAGTTCTTTGCTCTGTTGTCTTTATTTAGAAGGAACCATTAATAGAAGAGCAGACTGAACCCATTTTTGTAAGTTTATCACATTGAGATGATCAAGCTGCAACCGAAAGGACATTTAATATCTACGTAACTTATGTCTGTGTTCTAGCTTAGTGAAACGTAAGTGATAGAAGTGCAATTTGAGTAGTTAAAATTTTGACGGCCACTGTTCTCTTCTGGCTGGAGATTGCTGAAGTCAGTGGGAAATTAGTGTGATGACTGTTTTCATGGTTGAATCCAAGTGACCCTGTAAGAGTTTTCTATATTTTATTTAATCGATGAAGTGTGGTTTCAAGATAACAAGCAATTTCTTTTTCGATGTCAAGGTAGCTTCACAAAAAGAGCAAATATGAGTTTGCATACTTTCATTTTTGTGTTCTTGTAAACATAAATGAAAACTAACTCTGCCGTCTGTCTCCTTGCGGAAAATGAGTGAGGCTCTTGATGTGGCAATATGTGACTCTCTCTATACTGCATAACTGCAGAATAATTTATAACTCGGAGGGCTTGCAGATGGGTTTGTGGCACTGTCTCAGGTTTTTGAAAGAACAGTGTTGATGTTTGTGTTGAAAGATGGCCCTCGAACACAAGAAAGTTGTGCTAAAGCTCTCATCAGTCTGCTATCCCCAGCTTATACACTGCTATCTGTGATACATTAAAGACGCACATTGTTCTGATTTTTTTGTTGCTTTTGGTATGTGGCCTGCAAGGTCACGCTTCTCCTTGAGCTGGACATCAGATTTCTATTGCTTTGTGTCATTCTTAGCAGCTTTTGTGTATGTGTGTGCATGTTCATGTAACTTTGTGAAATTCTCTTTGCCTGTTTTCTGCAGAACAGGGTATGCTTTATACATTATATTTTAGTGGATTCATTTTAAAGTTTGTTTGTTTGTTTTTTCCATTTCATAACTATTGGTATGGTTGAGCTGATGTGGGAGATGCTGACAGTGCAGTCAGGCATCATCTCTTTTTTGTTTATTGTGGGAAAGATGAAGTTAGTACTGTCAGATTTGCTCTGTGATAGCTGAACTCTGGGACAGTGTGGGCTGCTGATACATGAGCTCAAACAGAATTAGCATGCTTTCTTTTGCATTTTTATGCCTGAATATTTGCTTGGAAATTTATTGAACATTCAGCCATTATTTGATTCCATGTAATTCGTGGTATGTGTTTGTGTTCTCAGGCCATTGCAACAGAAGGGAAATACTGGAAACGAAGAATTGAAATAGTCATCAGGGAATACCACAAGTGGAGAACGTACTTCAAGAAAAGGGTCTGTTGGTTTACACAGTGAAAATAGCTTACTTGAACTTGATCAGTATGTCGTTGCTTTTTGAGTCAAAAAGCTTGCTAGCGTGCAAGAATACTTAAAACAGATGATAAGCTAGTACAGGCATACTCATCTGATTAGTCCCACCTAACTAAAAATTATTGTGCAGGGACTAATTGTGCATGATTGGGTCTTAAAAGTTTTGCAAGATCAAGTCTTATACTGGCATATACAGGACCTATTTTGACTTTAACATCTTTTTTGTTCTCCTTTTGCAGTTACAGAAACATAAAGATGAAGATCTTTCAAGTTTGGTCAGGGTAGGTAATACCACTGATAAGTGGCAGCATTTATGCTTGTAGAAGCTGGAATAAGTAACAAAGCTGTAGCATGCAGTAGCTTGCATTGATTAAAACCTAAAGACGAGCATCTTGCTTAAGCTTTAATTAAGGTTAGAAACCTTAATGTTTCTGTGCCTTAGAGAGCAATGTAAGATTTGTAGCTTAAATTGGATGGAGGAGAGGTTGTATGTAAAGTGCTGTGACAGAAGAAATGAGAATCAGTATAGGGTGCCCAGAAAGATCAACCTGTCTGAGGGCTGGCACATTATTTCATCTTATTACTGAGTCGTAACTGGCAGTACTGACTTGCTTGTGTAGCTGAAGATATGTGCGCTACACGTTGCAGATCTTCCTGCCACCCACAGCATGGGCAAATAATGTGCCAGGATCCTAAAAAAGGCAAAATGTTTAAAGAAACAGTGGTATTACCATTCAGTATGCCTTCTAAAGCCATTAAACCTCCTTTAGGTGTATAAACTGATGATCAGAAGCACTGTTCTGATTTTTTTTCTTCTTTTTGGAGCTGAGCATAAGCCTTGATCTGTTCCAGTTTCACAAAACTCTCAACTGTTTTGGCCATGAGCTCCAGTGCACCATCATGGTGTGTTGGTGTAGTTGCAGCTGCATGTTGGCTCAGCCACAAGAACCCAACTATGTGCACTTTTAGTCTGCAGTAAATGCAAGGCAATGCAATTTAGCTTAGCCTGTAGCGAAGGACGGTTAAGCCAAGGCACATTATGTTGTATTTTTCATGGATTAGAAGTGCCCACAAGAATATTGGCATACCTTGTGCAAAGTCACATTACAGTTACACCTAACTACATTTCAGAGAATCAGATATAATTCAAGATAGTTACTTGCTTTGAGTTTTTGCTGTGCTTGTTATTTTTGAATCTTTATTCAAACCAAGGGATCATTAAACTGTAGGTGCAAAATATATATGTAATCAATGAAACTAGAAAGTGTTGATGAAGTTATTTTGTCTTATGTCCTTCTAGTCAACATCTGTTTATTTTGGGGCAAAACCCTTTCGCAGAGTGGCATGATATTCTACTGAAGTTTTCTGTTGTTGCTCAAATCAGTGAGCTAAAGTTGTTTGTGTATTAGAAGTACCACTGATCTGTTTCAGTCCATCTGCATGGCTCCTAAAGAGTTTCTTTCTCTAAAAACGTAGACTTTTTATATATCTGCACCAGACTGCTTTAACATTGTCTAGACAGCCTGACGTTCCTTCCTTTCCTTTGGCAGGATGATGATGTGGTTCTCTGGCAAAAAAGAAGGTATGGCAGAGAAACCCCTGTCCCTATGGAGGAAGGCAGCCTCTTGGATGCAGATATGCTTATGTCCGAGTTCACTGACACGCTGTTTTCCACCCTGTCTTCACATCAGCTGGTTTCCTGGCCAAATTCCAGGGACATAGGTATTTGTTGACTGTTAGCTATGTTGCAGTGGGAACCTCTAGAAGTCTGGTTTGTTGCTTTGCTGCTCTTCTAGTCTGGCCTAAGAAATTTATCTTACTTTGCTGATACAGATAAAAATCGGTCATAGAATGCAGCTGTCTTATGCTTTCTAGATTATGGAATCCCAGTTATTCATCCAAATTTAGTTTCTGTCTCACCTTCTTACATGCTGCTGCTAACATTGTCCTCCAACACTGCTCTGAATAAATCTGTAATAAGCAGTGTTTACCTTTATCAGTGGTGAAGACATTGTTACTTATCTCAAAGCATATGTATGTGTCTATATTTTTAAGGGAGTGCTTATGTGTTTTTCTTTGGATATGTCCCTTAGAAAAAGTGCAAGTCACATCTCCTGTAAAAACAATCCCAAGAGTATACACTTTTGTTGAATGCTCTCTCACTGAAGGCTCTGACTGTCTAATGGGACAGCAGACGTCCACTATGCATCATCCTTGCTGCGTGGACGTCTAAGCTGTCTGAGCAACTCCAAAGCAACTGTGGTTTATGTGAAGCGTACTTGAGCCAAAATTAAATGGATGATGGTTTATTTTAAAATGCTGTGCTATGAGCTGTGGTAGTTCAGGTTGTACTTCCCAGCAAGTTTATGTATTGTGCAGTAGGAGCAGCACAGGAGGTTTGGGAGCAGGAGGCATCCAAGCTTGGCAATCCCTAGTTGTTAGTTATTAGAGCCTTCAGGTTTCACCTCTTCCACTTTACTAGTTGAAAGTTTTTCATTCCCCAATGGTTTTTATTTCAGAACTGTGCTGTAGTTCTGAAAAGCAGATGTTCAGTTCATTTCAGCAGCAGTTTCTCTGTAAACATCCTGGCCAAGCCTGGCTGTGGAGCATGTGTTGGTATTCTAGCCAAATTACTGTATTCCTACTGCTGTTACTGTGGGAGTGATGATGCTAATCTAATCTGTCTCCTGAATTTTGCAGCACACTTAGGAAATGCTGACATGATTCAACCAGGGCTTATTCCTCTCCAGCCAAATTTTGATTTTATGGACACTTTTGAGCCTTTTCAGGGTAAGAATCCTCTATATAGACAATTAATTTCTTTAAAATTGCAATGATTTGTGAACTAGTTTTTAACAGAAGATTGAACATTGCAGATACCTACTCTCTTTAGAAGGCAGGAGATTTGAGTGAAAGGTGAAGAACACTTGGTATATGTTTTCATTGTTCATTATTTCAGGCAGGTGCATATGTGGGTAGACTGTGTTGTTACTGTGACCCCAGTCCTTTACTCACCTGGGTTCGAGAGTCACTTTAGGATTGTTTATTCCAAGGTTTGAACCTGGTTGTTAATTTACTTTTCAAAAGAATAGCATTTAGACCTTAAGTCACTGAGTAATTAAAGATAGAACATCAGATGTGGACAGGAGAACTCACAGAATCACTAAGGTTTTCCCATTTAACACTTAGTGATGAAGTGATTTAACACTTTGTTTGCCTTGGAACATTTTCTGATATTCTCAAGAATTACATGACATTAAACTACTAACAACTTTGATGGTTACGGATCTTCATGGAAGTCAAAAGTCCTATCTGTTTGTTGGGCCTGCACGCAGTCTGCATCAGATAACTGAATTTTGTGGGACTGCATTGAGAATCAGCTCTTGGCTATCTGTGTGTAGGTGAACCTTAAACGGTGGACTGATTTTTGTATTGTCCTCAGCTTGCATGAAAGTTAAGAAGTCTCCCCTGAAGAGATCAGTTCCTTTGGAAGACAATAATTCATTGCTCAATCAGCAGCAGTTGTATGAAGCAAAAATCTCGTGGTTTCATTGTTTGCTAAATAATATTGCTATTCCTGTGAATTTTAGTATCTAGCAATGCTGTACATTGATATGAAAAATAGAAAATTAATGGGTGGTTTTTCATATTTCAGATTTATTCACGCCCAGTCGTTCCAGTAGTTATTTCCCTTCTGTGTCTGCTGTCAGCTCAGCTACAACAGACAGCAGCAGCCATTCTTCCCAGGTAAGAGAGGTTCTCAGTGTTTAAAACAGCCTCATCTCAGACATGTACGTGCTACAAAGACTCTCAGACATAAGCCATGTCCTTCTCGGAAGGAGATCAGACAAGAGTTTCAGGGGTCATGTCTGAATCTGTAATATTTTTCTTTTCTGTCAGTCTCCTGTCCTGCCGTCGGGTTCATTGCCCAGCACACTTCCAGCAGGGAACATCAGTGAAGGACTTATTGCTTCCTCAGTACCTGCTCCTGTCATTCCTGATGTTGGTACTGACCAGTGTTCCAGCATTAGAAGCGGGGGATCTTTCATCCAGCCAGCAGACTTCACTCCTGACTCGTCTCTCAGCGGGCCACAAATTTTTATGCCAGTGTTTCAGACACCCTTGCCACTGCTTCAACCTGCGACACAACAGCACCAGTCCCCGTTGCCTGCAGTGCCTCTGAATTCTAGCTTAAGCTCTCCACCAACTGCGTTTGCTGCACCAGAAACCCAGAAGTTTGGCCTCTGTGAATCTACAGTTATCACCCACACAGCTTCTGCTACATTGACCCACAATGCCCCTGCCACCACCTTCAGCCAGAGCCAGAACCTTGTCCTGGCAACGCAGCAGCCAGGTGCAGGAGTGCCTTGTAACCTGGCTTTCCAGACTACTGTCCTGCAGGGGCAGCCCTGGCCCCAGCTGCAATCCCAACTGACATTTGCACTCCTCAAAGCTGTTCCTCTGGCCAGTGCTGGGACAAGGCCCAAACAGTCGCAAAAAATAGTGCCTGCTCCGAAGCCTGAAACAGTGCCCTTATTGTTAAAGAATGCCTTCATCACACCAGGTGAGAAGCACTGCTGGGGTGATGTTTTTCTTTTCTGAGTGGGACTAGCAGGAGGGAGAGACGTTCTTGCTTTTTCTTGGTTTACATAGTAAGTAAAAATACAGCTTCCTGAGGTTGTCCAAGGAACTCCTGAATTCATTGGTGTGTGGCTACACTGTTCAATGGGATGCTCTGGATTGCTCCAAGGACTGGAAGCAGTTTGGTTGTGAGCGTGAAAAGCCAACCTGTGAAAGCAGGTATCTGCCTGTAAAATTTGTGCTGGGCTGTGTAGCTGCATCAGCACATGGGATGACTAGAGCTCTCTGCTCCTGCCCCATAGAAACCTTGGTTTTGATGTTTAATGCTGTTCTGATTCACTCTGCCCCTCAGAGCATTCAACTGCAGTAGAGTAGGGGATGGTAGGGAGATAGTGTAGGATGGAGAATGGCAGATCTGTGCATGTCATTGACTCATCTGGTTGCCCTGGACAAGTCGCTGTGCCTGCCTGTGCATCATCCCACCCCGTGTAATACCAGGGTACTGGTCTACATCCTTTGCTAATATTTTGGATGTATTCTGAAACTCATCTTGGGTGTGCCTGAAACTCTTTGAGACAAGAGTACGGTGTTGGCCAGGCAGCAGCTATTGAAGTGGACCACAGCATTGGTCCAGATGGAAGCATGCTTCTCATCCACCATCAGTGCTCCTTCGCAGGACCAGGGTGATGAGAATCAGCCCTTCCAGTGGGGAAGGACTAAGAACAGGCAGGGGGAGCTGGAGATCTTTGTCTCAAGCAATCTACAGACTTGAGATGCTGTCAGGAGCACATGGTTTTCAGTTCAGAGTATGAGTGCCTAACTGATAGGCTGGGACCTCCACACTGGGTGTGATTTGGAGCCATTGGCACTGCACAAGGCTAAGAATAGCAAGCGTGAGCAGGGAGGGTTTTGCTTGTGGTGGTTCTTGTGGGAAAGCTCAGGGCTAGAGCAGGACAGGCAGTACGCTTTTTCTCGGGATTATTTTAGACTTGTGCTGGCTGGTGGCCAAGTGACTTCAGCCACCTGAAATGTGCATCAATAATCCAAGAAAAACCCTGCCTGGAGGAGTATTGTTAAACAGGCTTTATTAAGGAGTAGGTGTGTCTGCCAGGGCCTGGCATTGTGGTTACCCACCCCAAAAAACCAAAAAAACCCCCCAAAAAACGCCAAAAAAAACCCCAAAAAACCAAACCACTGTTCAGGAGTAGAACAGACCCAAGGATCTAATTCCAGCAAGTCACTGGGAACAAGTTGGTCCATTATTAATAGCACTAGGGTGTTAATGGCCACGTTTCAGTCTATAGTACGTTATAAAGCAAGAATCCATGTACCTTCAGCAGTGAAGACATATGTTTCTCACCTAGTAGAGCATTGTAGGCAACTCTCATTTTCAGAAAGCCTTTGCTCCTAGCTTTCTTAGTGCTTCCTGGGTTGTTCCTCACCCCATACATCACTTGCCCAATACTTCATTGGTTACTTCTAGACCATCACAACAAACGGCTTTGTTTCTCATCTAGATGGAAAGTTGTTCCTGTTTTTCATTCCTGGTAGTAACATGTGTTCAGGGATCACAGTGCTCCTAAACTATGAGGACACCAAGCTCAGAGGTCAAATCCAAGATTTTATGTAAAGCCTGGAGCTTTCTTTTTGCCAATAGAATAAACATCAGTACTTGTAACTGAGGCATTTATGCTTGTCATTTGTGCTCAGGACAAACAAATCATCTCATGACGATGAAGCAAATTGTGTTGTAACCTGGATTAGAAAGGGATGTATAACATTTACTGCCCTGTGATATAAGGACTCAAAAATCTGCACAGATTGTCTCATCGAGTACAAGACTTCACATGGGAAAGAACTCTGCTATCGTCACTTCAGGATAAATGTTCCGATTTTGAGAGGAAAGTCTGCAAAAGATGTATATGTAGGGTAGAAACATGAAAAATCTAAAGGAGTATCTAAATATGTGCTGATTGTTACAGTTACCCAAATGTGGAAGTCAGAAATGCCAAGTTTGTGCAGCAGCATTAATGCACTGGTAAGAGTACGCTCTCTAGCTCAGTAGAGATGTCATAACTCTGGCTGAATATTGGTGAATGGTGGAAGGGTTTCGATTCCAGCTTCGTATGTGGGAATGCTCAAAGAATGAACTCCCCGTATCAGAGTGACAGTGCTCTCTGCTAGATATATCCACGCAAGGACTGACACAAGGTTTGTGCAATCCGCAGGCCTTTCTAACAATGGCTCTACAGAAACTTTAGGTGATTCAAAACACTGTTGTTGGTAGTCACAGATGACACAGTAGGGGAGAGGACATTAGATACCCTGCACTGCCTCCCTGTTCTGCTGTGTGTGTCCTTCAATACCCTGATGCTAAACTGCGGAGGAGTGGGTTGGCAGTGACTGACCTACTCTTGACACTTTTCATACATCGTGAATTTATTAGTACAAAGGAGAGCTGAAGCCAATACAGGCTAGAATGAAACTGAGTAAATTTAGTTTTCTCAAAAAGCGTACAGAAGCTGTCTGTGCGTGGTTCTTCCCTTAGTAACAGTATAGGATGGTTAGTCATGTTCTCACTAAAGCCTGGGCAAGAACAATGTCAGCATTAATGCCGTGTCAATAACTGTACATCCGCATTGGTTAAACTGAGACCTTAACAGATTTATGTTAGACTAGAATACTGCAGTGGTGAAAAAGATTTTAGAGAAAGGATCCTGATTCCTGTCATGGGGGCAAGCCTCCTATATAGACTTTTTTTGAGAATTTTTTGTAACTTTCTCTGTGGAGACAATTGCTGCTATTCACAGTTATCTCTAGCTGTCTAACACTGCAGAACTCCTGGTTCTTTAGCCTATTTTATGGAATTTTGGTGCCGTTTCCCCATCACATTTGGTTGTCTTGTGCTTGTGTGTCACGTAAAGCAGCTGTAAAACCAGATAGTGAAAGAAGCTAGTAGAGTGCAGTGGTGCGGAAGAGAATTTAATACACATATACAAAGAAGCGTGGAGTATCAAATATGCATCCTTCAGTTGGTTTCTGTCCTTGACCCTTTCTGGGTCAGCAGAGCAAGTGTGAGATCCAAGAAGTATGAATGTGAGAGGAGAGGTGAAGATGATCCTCCTTCTGTGAAACCCAGCTCTCACAGAGTGAAGACACCTTGCACCTCCCTGACTTACTAGGTACCTCTGTAAATTCACCTTGAAACACTGACAGTGATGCTAGAAGCCTCAGAAATAACTGGTGTGTTAGAGTCCTTTGTACTGGATTCATGGGATTGAGATTATCAGAAAACTGGTGGCACTTTGTATTGCAATGAAATAGTACCAAATAGGTGCCCATTAATCCGTTCCCCTGTTCAATGACAAGTTATTTCATACAAAATAACCTCCAGCTTTTTTTTTTGTCTCATTAACTATTCTAACTTGTGTTCTTCAGCTGCCTTTCAGGGACAGTCCAGAGCTGTGATTGTAACTCCAGCACCTTTAAAAAGAGAGGGGATTTTGACGCCAGCCACGTCTCAGTCTAATGTTGCAATTGCACCAGCTGGAATTGTCAGAGTAAGGAGAAGAAAAAAATATATATTTGTTTTTTTAGGCCTGTTATTTGCAAGTAGTTAGAGCCGTAATGTGCTCAGGAGGGTAACTAGTCTGCTAAATCTCACCTGTTACCCTGCCTATGCATTTGTGCATTCATCATTATGTTTGCTTATTTTTAATTTAGCTACTTTATGGCCTGGAAGCACTATCTAGTCTCCACAGACTCTGTCTCACACAACAATAAGATTACAAAGAGGCATGTATACACAGTACTATGAATGGGGATGGTTTATGCTTTTTATTAATCATGCAGAAGCTAGAAGGAACCCAGGATGCTCACGTTTCTGTTTACCTATTGGAAAGCATGCCTTGAGTGTGTGAGTGGGTTTCCCAATATGTTGTATGCAGGAAGGTGGAAATAGTTTTTAGTATATTATGCTGTTGATGTCTTCTAATACTGCTTTAAATTATGAAAGGATATGGGTCTCCTGCCAGAAGTCTGAACTTCAGTGCCTGCCAATTCCATATATATTAGCCCTTGTTTCATGTCATCAGATTGTTAATCATGTATTAATTTGCTACTTTTAGTGAAAGGCAAGGTAACAAATCTCTCTCTCTTTTTCTCTCTCTCCCCCCCCTGCTTTTTCCTTTCTCTCATCCCTTCTCTCCCTCTGCCCCCATCCCCCTCTTCCCGCTCTCTTTTTCTTTCTCTCTGTTTTTCTCTGTGCTGTTTCTATGCTGTTCCCAGGCTCCCGGGGTGACGGAGTTCCGTAGTAACATTCTGGTTGGTCCAGCACAGCGAGCACCAAGTAGTCAACAAACCCAGTCCACAGTCTCACATCTCTTCTCTCCTAGTGTAGTCCAGGATGTGTTGGTGAAAGGAGAGCAAATCCCTTCCCACAGTAGCAGTTCACAAGTTCCCTCACCTACACCTAGTAAGTTAGAAAGCTGTAAGCATTCTCTCTCCCCTACACATGTAAGTGTGTTTCCATTCCTTAGGCAGGGTGTAAACGGGCCTTGAAGATCCTTAGATAATTTTTGGAGGAAAAGCCTTTTAGGCCCTTCCGCCTTGCAGCTTTGGTTGTATCCAGTTGTTTGCAATTTTTGTCTTAAACTACCGTGGAGCATTCCCACAAGCTGTGATTTTGTGCTTCCTGTAAGTGGCTCCTTCGAAAAGGATGTACTGTCATAGTCACCAAGAAATTAAACCCATTTGAAAGGCATCTGTGTAGAAAGTGCTGAATAGGTTTGTTGTTCAGTATCGTAACTATAACTTTTATTGGAGGATCTGAGAGACAGTCCTTGTTAACAGTAGGTAAGTGCAAAGACTCCTTTTGCATGCATGTTGATAGAGCAGTATCTGGGCCGGTTTCGGAGACATATGCTGGTTTTGCTGGTAAATGGCTTGTAAGTGTTACCATCATGTCCCAGGCCATTAGAGCTTCAAACAGGGGAGTCTAGCAGGACGATAGCAGCCTGTGTATTCCAACATGCCTTTGCTGAAAAGTGTCTGTGTGAAAGGAGTGTTACATATCGCTATTTGGGATGTATTAACCTTGTACCATGAAATACTAAGCTTTCCCAGCAATCTTGACATTTTCTAGCATGTGCTTGCTGCATCAATGAGTATAATTTGGTTGACGACTGCATTTCAGTTCAATTCTGAATAGAAACTTCTCAGCAGTTACATTTGCTACGGAAAGTTGTTTACTAATGTGACTTGTCTTTCTTCCTTTATGAAGGCCGAGACTGTCAGAATTCAGGCCAAGCTTCCCCCTGCACCTCTGAGCAGAGCCCCAGTCCACAGTCTCCCCAGAACAGCTGCTCAGCTGCCACTGACCCTAATATGGCTGCACTTAAGGTGTGTTTCCTTTCCTTTGAGGTGCTTTTTGTTTTTTGCCTTTGTAGCTACTTTTCCACCCTGATGTCTGAGCGTGGACTAGAGAGTAAGTTGTGGTTTAGGAATGGTGGAGTATTTGTGCCTTAGGCTTAGCTGGTGCTGCATCTGTGCTGCTCTGTTCAATTCAAGATGTCAGACTTTAATAACCTACCCTGCTCCTCAGGGATGTGTCACCAGAGGGGCCAAGCTTAACTGTACCTCTGCAGGTCCTTACAGTCATGATAGTAGTTCCTGCTGTGAGTCACAGGAGTGTTATGACAGGTCTCAGTTTACTTGGTCAAAGGTTTCAGGCTTAGTTTTCTGAACCATGGCTTTTTGCCATTGTTCTGTTGGGACTCTTCAGTCTGCAGGGCTCTGGCCGTTGCTGGAGGGGGGGTTCTTGACCTGCTGAGTTACTTACATGTCTCCAGTGATGCTATGCTGCTCCACAGAGAAGCAGCTCCACAGACTCTACAATTTACAGCTGTAAAACACTTCGAGAATTATTGGGGTAAGAACTCGGCGGTCTAGAGATAGCATCTGAAAGCTGGCTGTACCTCATACACAAGCTGACCTTGTCAGAACACTTTCTGTGGTGGTATGAGAAACTTAGCCACAAAAAATAACCAGTGCAGGACAATCAGCTGTAACCCTCTCATTCATTCTGTCGTGAAAGGGAGTGTTACTTAACCATTTTGCAAGTGCCAACTCCTTTTGGCCTCTGTGTCTTTCTATACCCTATAAGTTGGTGACAGCTTAGAATCATAGAATAGTTTGGCTTGGAAGGCACCTTTAAAGGTCGTCTAGTCTAGTCCCCCTGCAGTGAGCAGGGACAGCTTGATTACTCTCAGGGGAGAAAAGTAAGTTTAAACACTTGCAGCCTGTGATTTCACTCAACTCTAGTTCTGTTGCAGAGGAGAATCAGAACTGCCCCTTGCTGAGCATGCTGCAAATTTGTTGGCATAAAAGTTTGCAGTTATTTGTTTGGCATAAATGCTCATAATCCGTAGTTGCAGCCTGTTCTTGCTGCTAGAGAGCAAGTTACAAAGGAACAAATTATTAGGACCGGCTGATGCTGGGAAAGTGGCCACTAGGTGGAGGAGTGTTCTTAAAAGTAAGGACACTGCAACGAGATAGGCTTTGTAGCCATTTAAGCTCACCTGCTCTGGCAGGAATGGCTTTGGATGTGTACTGTTAATAACTCTTGTGTAAGACGAGAGAAGCAGTGATGTTTGCCAGTCTCTAGATGTATGTTCTTTTGCTCCTCTGCATTGTTAGTTAGACTAAACAGTTCTTTATTACTGGATAGCATTGGGTTTTTTTCAGATGGCAAAGCATAGAGGGCACTGGAAATCTCAGTTCTGCTCTTGAACCTGTGTTTTCTGTCACTTCACTGCTTTATTACATTGTTTTCTCCCATTATAAAATGGGGTGATGGAGAGCTACTACCCAAAAGCCTAGCTCTGCCAAGAATGCATTCTCAAAGTGCAAACTCCTCATTTTCTTCTAAAAATTTTAGTGGAAACAGCTGCCAAGTTTTTGATGTTGCAAATGAAAATGCTGATTCCTGACGAAGCCTTTATCCTCAGGGTAGGCCATAGTTGTGGATTCTTTTTTCTTTTTCTTTTTTATTTTTGTCAGACTGCCTGTTACACAGTAGATGTTATGTATGTGTTAGGAATAAATGATATGGACTGTTTTAAACGTAAAGGCTTCAACAAGATCCTAACTGATCACATGCCTCAAAAATTGGAATTTAACTTCAGAAAAGAAAATTGTGTAACGGTCTTAAATAGGAATTTTTACTTTAGAGAGAAAACCTACAAGGTTTGGAGTTGAATTTAATACACTGGACACTTCTTTTTAATAACTTAAATCATTGTTTGCAAATTTACAGTCATGTGGCTTTGACTGGGAAGACTATGAATGCCAAAAGTCAACAATAATGACACTGAATCTGAATAGCTGAAGTACTCATAGCAGTAGTACGATAAAGGAGAACAGCATAGACTGAGCTAATTTTATTTATGCAGAATCGAAGAATGAAGCATATTTCAGAACAAAAACGAAGGTTTAATATCCAGATTGGTTTCAGTACTCTGAGCAGCTTGGTTTCAGCCAACTCCAAGTCGGTAAGTAACTTGGCAGTACTAACAGCTTAATGTGGATTATAAGAAACAGCCATTCTAAAAAGAGTTGTTAATAAATTTAATCTCTTCACTGCTGACTGAGAACGCCAGTCAGTCAGTGAAGATACTTGAACTGAGGGACTTGGAAAGGGAAGGGTGATAAATCCACGGCTTATAGTCAAAAGAGTGTGTGAAAGTGCTTCATCTTTTAGCTGTTGTTCTTTTGATGCAGCTTCAAACATTGAACAAGTCTTGTCTGAGATGCTGCAGCTTTAAAGCCAACAGGGAAAGAAGAAAAACTGATCTTTGTAATCGTTGCTCTTGAGACTCCAGTAATGAAAATTTTTGTCATGTTTGCAGCGTAGGATGACTTTGCATTTACTGTTATGTCACCTTTCTTCTGACATACTGGCTTTTTATACCCGTTCTGGATGGGTTCTGGCCCCCATAGCTGTACTTGAAAAAGCTATGGTCCAGCCAGTATTGTAAGCTTATTCTGCCTGAACCATGAGCCAGGCAGAAGCCAGGTAGATGCTGTTGGTACAATGCTGGGCCTGGCTTAATATACCTTGACATTTGGCCTGAGCTCATTTACCTACCTACGAGCGCAGCTTGTTAGCGAGGGCTTCATGCCATGCTAACCACAGCTGTGCTGCGTTTGGTCAGCTGAGAGCATGGCAGAGCAACCTTGTGTGCCTGCAGATACTGTTGAAACATGTCAGTGAGCCAGAGGAAGAAAAAAAAATCCAGGGAAATTTCTAAAACTTCCTACACTGAGATCTTCATCTCCCAGCTGGAGTCAGGAGCCTGGCCAGTTTAGATGATTTTGAAAATTCCTCTAGGACTCTTCACATCTAGTATCACCCAGCTGCCTTTAAGAATTTGGCCCTGTGCCCACAGCCTTGCAAATACTCTCAAATATTCTGTCACCTGTCTTTTGTACAGAGATTTACAGAGGGGAAAAAAAATTCCTGACTGACTTCTCATTGTCCAAATTAAGAACATAGTCTGGCTACACTAGTTAAGTTAGTTGACTAAATTGAAATCGGAATAATTGGAACACAAACTTGCCTGTGCGACAAAATTCTAAATGTCCTTTAAATACCAGTACCTTTTGAAACATGGACAGTATGAAAGCTTATTGTGCAGCATGTTGATTTGTTTACATAATTTTTATAGTTTTATACATTTAGGCCATAAGTTGTCAGGATTTCATTTCCTGATTTGAATAGCTTATTTGAAAGGTAATCAGCTTTGAAAACTCAGCTTTAGTAAAATGTCCGATTATTTTATTTTTCAAGTACAGATTTTTAATTCATTCCTCAAAACTGAAGAGTATTTTTTAAAATATCTGTACATTGTTTCTGTCTCCTTCGGTGATAGCTAAACTGTGTTACCTTCGGTTTAATAACTCCAGGTTTCCCAAAATAAATAATCTATATTGTCAACTTCAAACAATGCTTCTGACAGCACTATAAATCTTATCAGCAGAGGTAGCACATCCTTCAGTACCTAAGTAAGAATTCTCAATGTTTTTAAGAGGATACATAATGAAGGAAAACATTTTTAAATTATTAAAATACTTCTTTTAACAAAGTAGCAAAAACATAATTTGTGGAAGAAAACAACCGCTGAAACCACATTTCTCTGTACTAGTGTGCAAACAGGAGTCAGAGAAATGAAGAGTTTAGTATTACATTAAGTGTTTTGCTCTGCCTATCTGTGTGCTTTGCACACAGTGAAGGAAACTTAAGAAAAGGTACTTAACTGCTTTTCTGGGTGTTACAGCAGGTCAGGGGCAAACTCTTCATCTGTCTAGCTTTGTTACAGAAAGTGAGCTCTATGTTTGTGTTTGGTCTAGATCAGCCATGCAATCACGCTCCAGAAAACTGTAGAATATATCGCTAAACTACAGCAGGAAAGAACACAGATGCAAGAGGAAACCAGGCGCCTTCGGGAAGAAATCGAGGAGCTAAACGCTACCATCATGTGAGATTTGGGGAGCTTTCTGTAATGAAGCAGAGCAGCTTGAATGTTGCTTTGGCTAACAACAGGGAATGTTTGCCTCGGATGTCATGCCAAACAAGAGATGGGTATTGAACAGAAGTATAGCGTTGCTACCAACTTCCAAACAAAAAGCATAGTTGCTGTGGGATGGGCATTGGTAGCAAACCGTGTGGATTTTCAGCAAGCTCTGAGCGTGAATGCACAACAGTGGCAGCATCAGAAAAGATGCATCAGGTCAGTTAGACTAATTCTGAGAAGCCAGTAATGGTATTTTTTTAAAGCTATGCTCACTGGCTGATCAAACACTCTTGCTCTTCATGATGGCTTTGCTGCAGTTTTCTTTCCAAATGCAGTCGATTTTTGCAGGAAATATGATTGAATACATCAGACGCAGGACTTGGAATCAAGGAGCTTGCCACTGGCTGCACATAACTCTGATAAGTCACTTCACCTTCCTGGTGCCTCAGTTTCCTCTGTAGGTTTACGATAGTTATGTACTATTGCAGAGCACATTGAGAATCCCAGTGGTTTTTCTTCCATCTACAGAAGTATTAGGCTTAGGCATTGTGTTAGACTTACAGCACATCAAAATCTTTATTTTTCTTTAGAAGTATGATGATGTCTGGTTGGTTTTATCTTAAATTGATCTGTTTCTTAGGAATCTCTGTAACATTTTCTTCTGTAACATTGCTCAGAAGTAACTCTGTAAATTTTTCCTTGACTCTAATGTCCCAAAAACTACTTTGTTCTATGTTATACTTTGTTTTCAGTTTTGTTGCTTTTAATAAGAAGTGTGTAGCAGCTTGAAAAGTTGCTTTGCTGTGTGAATATAGACAAAATTGATGGGGAGACAGTATGTATTCCTGGCTATAACAGTTACATTCTGGGAGGTCATGCACTGGGAAGCCACCTTGGTCAGGGATGCTGGGGATACGCACTTTTCTCTTGCCAGAATTTAGTCTGGAAGAGAAGTGTGTCCTTTCTGGGTGGGGATTCTGAGCTCGGAACATCTTCTTTTCAGTTCTTGTCAACAGCAGCTCCCTGCTACCGGGGTTCCCATAACACGGCAAAGATTTGACCACATGAGCAAAATGTTTGATGAGTATGTGAGAAGCAGGACGCTGCAGAACTGGAAGTTTTGGATTGTATCCTTTTATATTAACCTGCGGGCCTTAAGGTTTGCTACTAATATATTTCAAGCCAAGAACTCTGGATTCTGATGCTGTGACTTTAAGCCAGGTTATTTAAATAACGTATGTCCTCAGTTTTCATTCACGTCTGTAAGTGGATATGAATCCTTGCCTTATAGGCTGTCATGAGGCAGAACTTGCTCACCTTAAAGTATGGGAGGTAACTTGAAAGTAAAATGCAATACAAAGGCAAGGTTTTTTTGGTAGACTGCTTCTGTAACTGTAGTTCTTGTAGTCTTTTGGAAAAACTGGACAGAGAATAACGAAGATTTTGGGGAGTGGATTATTGCAAACAGTTACTGAAGCTGTGCCAATGGCAGTTTTAAAAACTTGCACTTTTTTTTTCCCTTCCTTTTTTCTTATTTTTGGTGTTCTGTTTGTCTTTTGTTACAACAGTGAATTGACTTAGTTTTTCTTCATTTCTCCAGTGCTAGCTGCTGTGCTTGTAAGTGAATGATAATGCAGGAGGTAGGAAGACACAAACTGAATGAAACCGTTAGCTGCATTTGTGCTGTATAGGCTTACTAGTTTGGATCAAACATATTATTAGCTTGAATTGGTTCAGGGATATTGGTAATTAGCAATGAGCAATAGTATTTACCTTCCCTTTTCCCATTAAACTTCCTGTGTTCATATAGCTATTTATTTGCACTTTATATTTTCTTGGTCTCTGTTCTGTGCTGGTTATTTCCCTCTAACTACCTGGATAATATAGGTGTATATGTGCATGCTTGTGCGTGCATGAAGTACAGCATTTTTAATACTTTGATATGTGAAAATGCTTTCTTTGGTGTTGCCTGGTTTATGTTGGCCCTAGAAAGACACTCTTCCTTTTAGCATCCTTTTAGGACGCAATTCTTAGCAAGACCTCTCGCAGTCTCTGGTAACTTAGAGCTGGTGCAACGGTGGAACCTCTGGATTCTACAGTACTGTTAGCTCTGGAACAATCTCAAGGGAATTACAAAAATAGAGGTCCTTAATATAACAATGAAAATGGCTATTTAAAGGTAATCCCATACACGTTTGCTGATTGCATAGTGTGTTTATTTTATTCTGCTCCAAGATGTTAAGTAGCGCTGGAATTTGGAAGCGAGACACTTCTAGAAAGTGGCAGAAGTTATCAGGGGTGAGGATGCAATTTTGGGTAGCTGGGTTTTGTAGTATTCAGGAAAAGACAAAGGCTTCTGTAGCTGGTGAAAGAGAAGGATGATAGGCAAAGTAACGTTCCCAAACTTCCCGTTACAAGTCAGGATGTAACTGTGACAGAACAGTTGTTCTAACAGCTGGATTGAATCCTTAGCACATGCTGACATATTGCAGAATGTCTTGCAGTAAAAGCTGACAAGGTCCAGTGGCGGTGGTGGTGATGATGATAATAAATCTCCTCCTCGTGAAATGACTGTAAAAGAGCAAAGGGCAGTTTCATTATAAATATGAAAATACCATAGTTTCTGTTCCACATCGGAGGGAAGTGAGTAATCTGGTCTTGGGCTACTAGAGATAACCCAAGAATAGAATACTCTTGAATATTAAAATATCGATAGAATAATACCCATGTTGTTCTTCCAGTCACTCTGTAAAAGTCTTTAGTGGCATGCAAATCCTCTCAAATATTCCAGTCAGTTGTTAGACCTATCTTGATTGTCAGCCACAGTGAGAAAAAGAGGCACATGACAATGCTGGGATTGGTTTGGGCCACATTCTCACATGCTGCTGACTGTAGTCAGAAAAACCCATCTGGAGTAACGTGGTAAAAACCCACAGATTCTGAGCCTTCAGATGAATTTTACCATCCAACCACCTTCTGAAATAAATGTACTTGTAAGCAGGAATTTACTTGGTGAATTATGGTGGTGATGTTGTAACAAGCTGTTTTGTAGTTCAAGTATGGTGAGCATTCCAGGAAAACTCATCTGAAAGCCTGGGAACTGGGGCTGCTTGTGGTGGTGCTCTGTACGTTTTGATACGCTACAGGCTAAGAATTCTGTCTGCTCCTTTTCTGACAGGAAGGTTATTGCCAACTCCAGGCCCATCCTTCCGATCTGTGACAATAGAGAGCTTAAAGAAAAGCCTGACATTCTTCAGCTTGCTACTGTTCTGGTCCACGTAGATGCAGATCAGCAAGTCTGGTCCTTGGTGTGGGAATCGTTGCCACGCCATTGATCATCTCTGAGAATATGCTAATGTACTTTGAGGTCTTTGTTTAGCTGCAGTAGCAGAGAACTTGAGTGTTTGCTGAAAAATCTGCCTGAGAAACCGGCTGACTGCTTGCACTGCTGGCCTGTGCTGGGCTCACTATTGCCAGGCAAGATGCATCCAGGTACCCCACCTTGGATGCACCTGTGATGTGCTATGGTAAGTGGTGTGGTTACACTAAAGCTTCTATATCCTTCTGCTAGGGAAGCATCAGTGTTATATCAAAAAGGTGACACCGAAGAAATTGAACAAATTACCTGTATGTAGAAGTTTCAGATCCTCATGCGCTTGCAACAGTGCCACAGCGTGCAGTTCGTTTGTAGGAGATCAGGTGAGTTGTACAGGAATTTTGCAAAAAATAATGAGTATCACTAGGAACTAGGGTTCAATTTTTTCCTTTGTCTTAGTGTTACAGATTTTAAAAAACGTATTTTGGAATGTTGCAATCCCTCTTGTAGTTGAAGTCCATGTAGAAGTCCACCGTTTTCTCTGCGCACTGAGCTGTAGTAGCCTTTCCCATTTCTATGTTTTGAACTCCTCCTTTGTTGTCTCCCTTAACAATTAATGATTTGCAGTTCAGCATTATTATTAAGCCATTGTTTGAGTCCTTCAAAGCTTGTTGTGGAAACCATTCCATTAAGGATCTGAATCAAACTGCAATGGCCTGGTTGGATCAGCACTGTTCTCTTCCTGTTCTGAGGCCAAGTAAGTGAAGTTCTGTCCAGCGGTTACTCTAGATCGTAGGAAGTGAGACCCTATGTAATACCATTTCTTGAAAGTTAGAGGATGACAAAGAAAGCACATGATGCTGAATATGACTTCCAGTTCCTTTCTGTTATCTCAGTGGAAAAATAAGAACCTCTGTGAAGACACTTGGTTGCATGCTTAACACTGAACAGAAAAAAAAACCAGCCTAAATTGCTGACTTTTAAACAGTCTCAAGCTGCATTTAAATTTCAAATACTCCACTCTGGTTAGAGTAAGTTTGGCAGTGTGATTTATCTCATTATGAAGGAAGACTTATGAGACTTGTATTCAGCTTTGGAATGACCTTCTTTTGGGCATGATTGCTTGATCCTTTCCCCCTTGCAATTCAGCAAGTGTTGACATTTACAGTTATAATTGCCAAGTGGTATCTCTTTTGTAGAAGAAATAGGTGTGTTTTTAAAAAGTCCTAGATCTCCATTCCTTGTTCCCTGGGCACAGTTCTTGCACATCTCCATTTATTGCTGTCGCTGTGTGTGAAGGTGTGCATGCTTTGCAGAAGTATTTCCGTAATTCTGTCATCTGTAACAGCCTTGCAGTACCTGCACGCTGTCCGGTGTGGATCTGTTTGCAGTCAGACTCAGGGCTTTTCTTGATACTTTTCTGACTTCTTTTACAGTGGTGCTGAACACCCTCCGGCATCTAAGTACAACCACCTCAATTCTGTCGGATCCATCATGCCTGCCAGAACAAGCTGCTGCAGCAGTTAACAAGATGAACAAAACAGCTGGCGAAACCTAACAACCAAAGACAATGAGTTGCTTATACAAGGGGTGGAGAACCTGCAGATCTAGCAGCCTGGCGAGCCTCCTTTCAGTTGGTGCACTTTAGAAAGAATTCTCTCCACCAACCGAGACATTGTTCAGGGCATCTGGCTCTGCCTTCAGAATATGTGGAAGTATGATGCAACGTTGTCATAACATTTTGATTCCTCTTCAGTGCTGTGCTGTACTCCGTTAAGTGAGAAAACGCCAAGCTCAGGTAAATTTAGCAGGTTTGAGTCCTGCAGGCAGCAATATATCTCCATCAATGCAGCATGCATATATATGCAACAAACATATTTCTATGGAAGAGCTTCAAGTACGAAGTTCTCTGAAGTGTCAATCTTGTACACCAAGGAATGTTCCCTTAAAGGGGAAATACACTTTCAATTTCATGAAACAAAATGTGCTTTTTATTTTGTTTTCTGGTGTTCAGTTCCATTTGTTTTACTTGAATAGCGAAAATTTTTAAACAGGATCATATTAAAAACCAAAGGAAGAGAAAAATCCGTCAATGATGTCAACTCGTGGCAAAAATACTAGAACTAAAATCTCAGGCTGTGTTTTGTGTATTTTTATTTTAATGAGTGTGTCATTGCATATGGTCAATTTCAAGACATGCCTTATTTACTAGCAAATAAAGTAGCTGATTTTTATTATTTTTCCTGATAGCCATTGCAAGTGACTAGCAGGCTGTGCAGTAAGTGCAAGAAAGCAGTTTTAGATTGCATAGATTCTGCAGTTAGGATAGATACATGAATTTCATACCCATTTAATCTATGAACTGTTTTCTTGCACTCTGCAGAGTTTAGCTGCCTTCGTCATAAAAAGTGCACATACAAAACACATCCATAGATAAATGTAGTAGTGCTTCAGAGACAAGAACTGAGTTTGTAATGTTAAGAAATTGGCTTTTTTGTTATGTCAGAAACTATATCAAACCACGTGGACTTATAGTCAGTTCTTTGCTGCTTTGGCTTTTTTGCTTGCTCTTTTTGCCTTCTCTCTGAAAAACCTGAAGGACTTAGCTAAATTTGGTCTGTATGAGAAGGTTATGTTCAGCATGAATTACAAAACATAAAAATATGTTTAAAAGCCAAAAAACTGCATAATGTTTTTCTGTGTCAGTCTCAGCAAGCACTGTGCTCTGCTGCAGATAAACTGAGTCTCGTTACAGCAATTATAGTCTGTCCATCCTGAGACAGCATTGGGATATTCGTTCCGGCTGATTGTTCATAGTCTGGAATGATCCTATGACCCTCGTAATTCCACTCATTACTTGATTCTGATTCTTAAGAGCTATGCAAACTGCGGGTAATATTTCCCTTATACCTCCTCTGAGTCGTTTTCTTCCAGTTTCAAAAGCAGGCTGCCTGGAGGTGATTAGCAGGCTATCACAGTGCTAAAATGAGGAGCAGCTAAAACATTTGGGTGTTGCACATGCTGAAATGGGGTCAGTAGGTTCTCCTTTGGGGGATGTAGTTTTTCTCAGCGTTGTCCCCAGTCTTCTCCACTTGGTGGGCCAAAGTTTAAAAAGAAGCAATAGGCCTGGGGAGTAGGACTAAGCATGGGCAGTATTTTTCTTTCTTCTTTGTCCTGAGATTTTGCAGCCAATGGCTTTCATTGCAGAGTTTGCTTATGTGTGAGCAGGACTGTAGAAAGAAGAAAGCAGGAGAGGTTAACCTCAGAGCCCTCTCCCTGAGCAGAGGTACTGTGAGTTGAGGAATTGGGGGCTGAAGGGGTCTGCCGGGGGGGAAAGGAGCCCAACGGGCAGACAAAATGGCATGATCTAAGTACCAGCATGCCTTTCTGAAGCGGTACAGGCAAAGGAGGAGGTGCTGTGCTGTTTAATTTTTTTTGCAGTAGATCTGACATATCATTTGAAGTTTGTGGCACATGTGAAAACCTGTGTCCCTGTGACAGAACCAACAAAAATCCAGGCTTCAACTAAGGAATGGTTTGTTGAAATAGTGTATAAAAGTTGTCATAGTTAAATAGTGAGTAGATTTTCTAGGGGGATCCATATCTAGGCCTTTTGTATGTAATGTTGTAATCAATTAAGCAATATTCTTTGGGATGCATCTAGATAAAAAGTGTTGAATAAGTGTAAACTCTTTTTTAAATCAGTGCTTTAAATCCTCCCATTTTTATCATTGATTGTGAACTTGGTTCCAGTAAAGTCATTTAACACTGTGATTAGCTGAGGAGCATCCCTCAAGTTCTTTCTTTGCTGGGCTATCTCATCAAGATGCACAGATATCTACATGCGTATTGGCATGTTAAAAATATGTATCCTGTTTTCTAGAAAGAAATCAGTAGGCAAATTGTTCAAGAACAGACTCACATGTGTTTTTGCTGTACTTTTCAGATGAACAAATTCTGTAATGCCTCCCCTGCAATGTGGTCTCCCGCTTGTCAGGCAGTGATTGTGCTGTGATCATTACTATATCAACGACATGAGAATTTTGTTTCAACGAGCGAAGGGCACTACAAGCATACTTCAAAGCCCTGGGAAGTCTGACGACTTCTAAGCTTATAATCCTGACATCTGAGATCTCACTGAATGAATTGGAAGCTGAAAGCGACCTTAAAGGAATAGGAAGGGGTAGTGTGACTGAACTGCTAAAAATTTTGTCCATTAGCAGTTTTTCTCTGGATGTGGATGGAAAAACCATCATGCTCATTGCACCATGAGCTAGTTACAATAGGAGGGGAAGCGCTTATTTTAATAATTCGTAGTCCAGAAACAAGCTCAGTCCAGAAACAAGCTCATGGCACTATTAAAAGACTGCAAATCTTAACATGGTAAAGAGCAAAAAATTAAATCCAAAATTGCTTACTTAGGCAAGAGTGTAGGAGGGGGGGAGGAAAAGTGAAAAGATACTTTCCACGTAGTGCAATTACCAGAAATTATGTGACTGCTTTTTGAAGAAGTGATTCAATGTTGGCTTTTTTTTTAATCACCATATTATTGCAAACCAGAATTCTTTTCTTTTATCAGTCAACCTTGTGAGGGGTATGATTTCACTTCATTTGGAAACACAGGAGGAAAAACCTGTATTATGTCTCACATCCGCACAGTAGAAGTATTGAGAATTGGTATGAAAAGAGATTGACCATGTATGTATTAATTCCTGCCTAGTTTTCCACTTTGGTTTATATTTGAACTCCTTAGTCTGTCTTTTTTACCCACTGAGGAGTCTAAATACTATAATTCTTTTAAAAAAAAAAAAAAAAAGGTTAAATGTTGTTAACACTTTTTCCCCTAACTTAAGCAGTCTGATTTCCTCCGTCTCACCAAAGTATACTTAAGCAAGCCAAACACACAGTGCCTATACTCTACACAAAATTACAGATGGTGCACGTCTGTCTCCAGTGAATTGGTGCTAAACTTTTAAAGAATCCCTGTATGATGGAATACAAGTCATATTCAATCAAGTCCAAAATATTTAATTCAATAAAGGAATGGCTAGATAAAATATTTATGGCCTGTGATATGCACAAAGTCAAATTGAGGTCATCTAGTGGCTCCTTCTGACCTTGAATTCTATCAATCCATATATTGTAGATGACCCCCACCTCAAACGCAAGTTCTGGAGAACTTGTGTGTTATCTGATGTAGTTACTAGGCTTGTATGATGCTCCCTGATAGCAGGAGGAGTAAATGATGAAAGTCTAGGAGCAAACCAGAATTGAAGGAATTAATGAGTCGTAGGAACAGAGACAAGTGCATGCTTCATCTTGACAGTCTGATCTCTGCACAAAACCAAAGGATTCTTAATTAATACCATTTGACCTGATTGGCGTGTTCTTCCGTGCTTTTCCAGACCCCTTGGGAAGTGTTCCTTGAAGGGAGACTTACTAGAATGTTTCCATCTGTGCCTTAGATCTTGGCGTCCTGTGTGCATTTGATTTATCTTAAGTCATGCATTCTTCCCTGTAATACATTGCTATGTGGAACATTCAGTGAATTTACAAAGTGGGGTTTCCCTGGGTTTTAAGAGGATTTTTATCTGGATGGCATTACTGTGTCCCTTTGAGATTGTGAAAAATTGTGTGTATGTATGGAAAAAAACTGCATCCTTCCTGCTATCCCCTCCCATGTACACAGGCACATAAGCACACACGTACATACTGTCATACTAGAAGTTTGCCAGAAGGCCAGTAAATATGTAAATGCTTAAATCTCTAAATCTGGAATGGCTTGAAAAGACAAAGAGCTGTCAAATTGCATTGAGAAATAACATCCCTTTACTTCGTATTTTCAGGGTTTTTTTACATTCCCTTGAGTGTGTGTATGTGCTTGTGTGGGAGAGGTGAGAGGGGCAGGTTTGTTTTGTTTACTTTTGAAGCCCAAAACTCCTGAAGAGCAGTTTGAGAGCAGGAGAGGGAAGGCACTGCAGAAACATTCAGTAAGATAATGCTTTTGTAGTACAAATTGTTTGAAAGCTATTTCACTTTGTTTCTGGAGTAGATAATTCTTGCCTTGATGTTGCCAACTAGAAGGTACTGCTGAAAATAAATGGGTTGTAAACTATTTTGACCCCTTCCTTCCTTTCTTCCTTCCTTTCTTCCTTCCTTTCTTCCTTCCTTTCTTCCTTCCTTTCTTCCTTCCTTTCTTCCTTCCTTTCTTCCTTCCTTTCTTCCTTCCTTTCTTCCTTCCTTTCTTCCTTCCGTTCCTTTATTGCATGGAAAAACACCCAAAATCAAAAGGCTGATGATAACCTGGTTTAGGTGCTTTAGGGATTCAATGTCAGGGAACTATGGACAACTGTTGATGACTTTTAGGAGGTTTTTTGATGAGGTGAGACAACAAGAGTTTTCCCATTGCTTCTCCTCAATTTCTACACTTTCAGACGAGATCATTTGTTTTGGGGGGTTTTCTTTTATAGGGCCCCAATATTGTTCCCACAACATCAGTTAAGGCCTCAAGTTCCCTTTGGTTGGATTGGATTTCATGCTCATTTACTGCGTTAGGGCAGAAGTAGTAGTATTGAATTGTAGATTGATCCATAAAACTCGATTCAGTTACAAAGAAACACATCTTAGGTATGTAATAAAAGGACTTTCTAGCCGTTGTCTGGACTTCTTTTATATCTGAACTTTTCCAACACAAATAAGGTTTTGAATCAAAAGATATCAATGTTAGGAGCAAGCCTTTTAATAAACAATACAATGAATAAATTGCTCTTTTTCTTCTTCTAACCTTGTATTTAAATGTGTTTTAAGTGAATGGAGTTCATTCTTGTTAAACAAAAAAAAAAAGAAAAAAAAAGCTTGGAGGTATGAGGACTTCAGGTTGTGCTCTTGCTTTGCCTAGGTTTCCTGTTCTGTTGCATGACACAACTTCTGTTGTGCTGTTGATATGTAGCACTTTTCAGTAGGTCTGTTAAATTGTGCAATGCGTTTTTTATATTTACAACCAAAACAATAAAGGTTATTTTTTGGAAGAAAATGGTTGTAATACCTTTATTTCCTACCTGGATGTGGGGAGTTGGTAAGTGGATTTGTTCCTGGACCAGGACCAGCACCTGCCATCCTTTTTGCAACTCTGAAAGGTGACAAGGGCTCATTTCCCTGTTAGCCGTGCTGAAGTTACCCCTTGGGATCTGTGTGTTTGGCTTTCCCATTGCAAGGCTTATACTTCTGCTGAGCTTCTGAAGCTTGGACTCTTTTTAAGAAACTCGGTGCCCTTGGGCCCTTCTTGACTGAAAGAATCAACTCGCTCTGATGGACTTACTTGGAGCCTACAAGTGGTTTCTTTTTCCCGTGCATTGGCCACCATATTTACTCTGTACTGGGTTGTTCCCTGCCTCACCCGAGTGTTAGCCACATTAGCAAAAATTGAAAACTGCCTTCTGTAGTCAACTCTCTTCCCCTTCACTGAAGCAGGTTAGAGACAGGGAATGAACAAGTGGGCTGAAGTACCATCTCCGTAAGTCTGGGTGGCTGCAGAGTGCACATGTTTCTTCATCCCAAATAAGCAGTGAACCTGCTCTTTCACGTTCTGCGTAACATAAAACTCCAAATGTATTGACATTTTGATGTGTTCCTGAAATGATCAGACCCTTATTGTTGTTAATTATAATAAGTGTAACAGTGAGAGCGAGCTCTTTTCACAAAACTAAGCAGACAAACATCTCTCTATTTCTGCACCTGCTTTTACCAGGCTAGTAATTGAAAGGTAAACCTGGTATTTCTCCAAGAAAGGTAAAATTGTGAAGCCTGTAGGGGCTGCACCAATGCCTTGAGCCCTGATGGTCTTATTTTCTTGCAGGCATGGATTTGGGGCTCTCGTCTGATACGCTGCCTGGACAGTGGACTCCACAGAGCAGCACTGAGATGGGATAACACTGTATTCCCATGGAACTGATGGCAGTGTTAGGCATTGAGCTGCTTAAGTCCATTGAAACGAAAGAAACAAATAGCATTTAATCTTTGCCTTTAATGACTGATTTTATTTTTTTTTTTCCCCCTGGTAGGACAGTTCAGCGCTCTGCTTCAGTTACTGCCTGATTAGTATATTGGATTTTCTTGCCTAGTGGAAGCAGCATTGGGTGACTGAAGCTCTGGTTGAAGTGAAAGGTAATAAAAGAGTCGGAAGAGGGATTTTATTTTAAAATCGTTGCGCAAAAGTTGATGCTGGTTAATCTCCTCCTTGTGATTGGTGGCTTTGACTTAATATAGCTTATGAGAACTGATGAGTCAGGCCTGTGGTTCCAGGAGAAGGTATAGCAGTTGTCTAACTCTGCATTTAGTTTTTTTAATACTTGCATTTAATTTTTTAATTAGCTTGATGTCACAGAAAGCATTTGGTAGGAGAAGGAAGTGAATAACAGTGGTATTTAAACAGTGATAAACCAACACTTCAGCCTGACTTAACTCTCGACCAAGCTTTACAAATGCCAGTGCTACTGCAACGATACTATCAAACCTCCCTGCGAGGAAGCTGTGGCTGGAGAGCACTGTTTCTTTACTACTGATTTTTGTGGTGATTTCAGTGAGGCTGGTATAACTGTACTGATGTGCTGAAAGACAGTTATTGAAACGGCTTATTTTTGTGGCTGATTCTGCTAATCCTTGAACACTGCCAAAAGTGGACCTACATTTGATCTATGGAAATGACGCCACATGAAATCACTGCTGTAAGGAAATGGGCATTTCAATGGGCAAACAGCTCAGGGATCTCTTTATATGTAAAAGAATGGAAAGCAATGTTCACCAGATTTTTAAATTTTTTTCAATTTTAACCTGTATTTACTCTCGGGAGCTCTTCTGTGCCTATTCTCATCACTGAGGACTTTCTCCTCTTAAGCGTGTTCATCACCAGGAGGTGGGCAGACAATGAAAAGTTGGGTTTTGGGGACGTTCCCTGTGTGCAAATGCAGAAGAGTCCTTGTTAAACATCTCTCTGGGTGACAACATGTTCCTATCTCGGAAGAAGGTGTGTGTATCGCAAAGCCCATCGCCTTTCCATCACAAAATGGAAACAAACCCACAAAAGATTAGACTCGTCAAGTGCCTGAGTCCTGCTGCTGCGTGCCCTTTTGACACTTCTTACAAAGCCCATCTTGTGACGACTCCATCTCAACCGCTCATTCCTCATAGGCCTTGAAAGCCAACAGATTCATTTTCAATCAGGATAAATGGGGAACTGCTTGTCAAGAAAGCTTTGCAGGTGCCCACCTCATTCTCACGGCAGAGATGCACCATGTGGCGCACGTGTATCCCCCAACTTCCAGCCCTCCAGGGCTGAGGAGGATTTATCTGAGCCCTGACGGTCCTGCACCAGATCTGCACATGTTCTTGCACTGTTCTGCCTGGGGCTGGCAGCCTTCTCCTCTTGGGAGTGACTTGTCTGAGCCTTTCGGTGAACGCTCAAGTCATCTTTTGAGAATCTCTGGGCTTCAGCATGAATTTTTGAGCACTCTGCCTTGGGCGTGGGCAGCAGAGGTCCTGAGAATCTCCTGCAAAGGAAGCCACACAACTACATCTGCATTAGGGCTAGCGTTGGTTCTCGCGTCTTCCCTTCACCGCGCAGTCCAGGCTCAGTCATCCAACATGTGGTGACTCTTACCTGTTTAATGCCCCTCCCTTCTCTAAAGCTGCCCCATCCCAGAGAAGCAGGAAGAGCTTTTCAAAGAAGAAGCCTCTACATCTGCCCAAGGTTGCAGGGAACCAACTGTATCTGGATGGACAAAAGGACAGTACCTGAGCAGCCACACATCCATAGGCTGCCTACAGAACCTAAACAAACTCCATCTATCTGACAACATCAGAGGCTGTTTGCTGTATGAACTTGCAGAAAAGAGCATAATGCAGATGTCAGAAGCGCTTCAGCGATACCGTGGTGTCACTTTGTGCATGAGACTATCCGCAGTCGCTGTTTCTGTCTCGCTTACCTAGGCGCGCGCTTACGCTCTCGTCCTGGCTCCCCAGTGAGGTGCTGGTCATCGCTTCCTGACCTCAGCCCTTTGGAGCTTCATGTTCTGCTGCCAGCCGGCCTGTCTGCCTTGCTGCTTCCCAAAGGCTTGTGGCCAAGCTCTGTTCTCTTCCAAGCACGTGGGAGGAGAACAGCGGCTTGCCACAGTTGTGCGTAAGCTTGTGTCTCCCTACTTCGCGCGCGCGCCCCGTGTGCGTGAGCTCAGACTTTTGAGGTGAGCTGAGGCTGCAGGGCTGGCAGCACAATTCTGTGCCCCCGTGGGGAAGAACAACTCTCTCGGGTTGCTCTTCCCATGACGTGAACTGGGACAGGCCATCTGACTCGCTTTAACTTCTTGTTTGAGCTTCTGAGGAAATCTGTTTCCAAGGAAAACAATTCCGTTTCACTATTTACGTATTCAGAAGGTGAAAGAAAAGATGTGCGAGGAAAAGTGAGTGAGGAAACCACAAGGAGTGGCTCTGTATAATCCTCTGGTTCAGCAAGGTTTAAGTGGTTTGTGTCAACCATTGGAAAGTATGATGTCTAAGCCCTCAGGATGTAAATGTCTTCCTGCTTGTAGTGGTTTGCTGACCTTACCTGGTAAGGTCAGCAGATGTTGCTTCTGCCGTAGGGATAAGCACATCCCCAGGCAGTGATCCTTTTCCAGTCACTCTTCTTTCTTCACTAAAAATTAAGGATATGAGGTGGGAATTGCACCTTTTGGACCTTGGAAAAATTGGTAGATCTGGAACTAAGCAGAGTAATTTGAGAGAATGCCCCAGCCACCAGTGTGTCTCTGCTTCTCACAGGGGTTAGCACTGAGACTTCCAGGACTGGCAGGTGCCTTTCTGCTGCAGAAGACATCATGAGCAAATACCCACCTTTGGACTCGCCATGCTTGCACGAAGCTCACACAGGCCAGAGAGGTGGTTTATTAAAACTTTCTTTGAGTTCAAGGTGTGCCCGTGTGGCACTAAGGAAGAGAGAGCCGTGCTACTTGCGTTAATGTCAGCAACAAGGGTAACGTCTCCGATCTGCCCGCATCCTTCTGCCTGTCACCACAATGTGACATCTCCGTAGTGGTGTCTGAAATTGGTTCCATTCTTCCCCTGGCTCCAGCAAGGAGCTTGGTCCCTCTGTTCCTCTTGGGAAACTAGAATACTTTTCTGGCCCCCCCCGGCCCTGACCAGTGCTTTTTGGGGACTGGCAGTGACTCAGGCGATGTCAAGAAACCACTCTTCCTGGAGAAGTCTGGGCAGAACAGGGCCAGTTCTCCAGCAACGGGAGGACGAGCTACAGCTGCATCGGCACTAACGGCACCATCTTGAAGAACCACCATAGCAGAAGGGTGCGTTGGGCACTGATGTATTTTTCATTGAGAGGATTTGAAAAGAGGATGAAGAAGATGAACTGGTACCAGCTCCTCTTGGGCTTTTCACAGGCACTGGGATGCAGGGGCTTGATCCAGCTGCAATTCCCTGGATGTTCAGAGCACAAATCTGAGTCCTCTTGAGCAAAGTCAACGCTGCACAGGGCTGTGTGCTGGTATGGACCACCATCAAGGAACACGGGGGATGGCAGCAGAAAGAGGGCTAATCCTTTAACTGTGTTTTAATTGGGCGTTTCAAGTCAAATTATTTTTTTTATATAGGTAAACAAAGTTTGGAACTGATTTTTTTTTTTTTTAATAGATAAATAGTGTTAATTTTGGAACGGATGCTAATGCTCAGTCTGACTTGAACTTTGGATGGTAATTTAGACTAAAATAATTGTATTATTAACCTTCCCCTTATTTGGCATCATCAGGAGTTGATATGAGATAAAGAAAAAACCCAAGTATATGACAAGTTCTGTTGCTCCTAGACCTTTTGAGTGTCTCGGCTCTGTTACCGGCTCCAGGAGCAGTAGTTAGCTCAGCCACGTTGCAGTGCGGTGGTGGTGTCGGTGTCTGTGCTAATCCGGCATGTTTCCAGCAGAACCGTGAAAACTTGTAAATCTAAACCGGGCTCTGGAGCTGTGTTGCAGAAGCCGCAATAATTCAGCCTTCGGAAGCGGGGGCTGATTAGAAAACAATTTACCCACTGGTGCATCTAAACAAGAAACCAGTTAGGAACATAAGAAGCAAAACTGCTTCATGTCTATGAAGAGAAATGTGTGGGAAAGGACGATATGTGCTGTTTCTAATGTCTTTAACATAAGGACCAGAAACAACTAGTTCAATCTGCTGTTAAATAAAACACTAGGTTTTCAGTCCAAAAAATACTGTAAAAAAGAATTGCATGGTAAAAAGAGAATCCAGCAATACTGGTTTTATTTAATCTCATTTTAATTAAATTTCAGGATCTTCCCAAATATAATGACAAAAAATGAGTAAAACCATTCACCCATGAAGTAGCAAATACATCATTTATTCCTTTCCATATTAAAATATAAAACTTACAAGTCTGAATACATGTAAACTATATAATCGCTTAAATAAATCTATAAAAATAGATGTATTATATAAATTCATAAATAAAATTCACTAGCAGAGAGAGAAGTACAGAGTCTACTGACAATCAACTTTTCTTTTGAAAAATAATTGCAAGATAAAAATATAAATAACAAAATTAGCGAAATCATGCTTTCCTGCTTGCTCATTTATGTCATGATTGGTTAATCAAATCACCCTGACTTACATTAGTCTATCCTTTTTATATGCTGTTGCAAATAAAACAGTATAAATAGTTTTAAAATAAATACAGTCAATAATTTAAGACATTAATCCTTTAAATATTAAATTAAACTAGATTATATAGCTATATGTAGAATAGCAAGTGCATTATCAATGTCGTTCCTGGCATCAAACTGATCACCTAACTACTGATAGGTCACATTTAGCCATGTCTCTAGTATCTTAAAGTTATTTTTTTCATCCTGGCATATTACATTTCTGCTGAAGAGTAGATTTTTGTTGTATTTTGCATAATTTGTTCATATTTCTGTAAAACCCGCCAGATGTACATCTTCTTCTCTGCCGTTTTCATCCTCTGGATCTGGCTATGATTCATACGCGGAAGGTCCTCGTTCTTGCAGATGTAAAGCGCAGCTCGTTCACTCAGTGTCACATTTAGCTGATTGATATTTGCATCGACAATCACAGTTAAATCCTTACCACAGATTAATTCTATATCGCTTCTCAGGTTTCGCAAAATGTTGTAAACAATAGGGAAAACGCAGCAATCTGCGTCAAAAGCCGGGCATTTGGGTATTTTGTTCACCATGTCATTGATTCGGGAGTCAGCAGTGAGCCAGCTCATCGTTCTGGGCGTTACAGAGCTACACACGTTCTGTAGGGGAGGAAGAGGAGAGAGAAATTATTAATTTTTTTACTTTACATCTTTCCTGGTAGTTGCTTCATGTTTGAATGTCTAGGCGCGTCCACACCTATCTTTCAGTTTGTATATGCTTGGGGTTTTTTGTTCAATAGCTATATTGACACCTACGCTCCTTTTATTGAGTAGGTATTGCACACTGTCTGTGGCTGCGACGGTGCAGTACCTTCTATCTTGATAGCCTGCTTGGCTTTGTTTTCAGCTTTTCTAAATCTCTTGGGGTTTTTTTGGGGTTTTTGTTTTTTTCCCTTTGCCATATGGGCAAAATTTACTCAGGCAAGAGATCTGCTTTGACCTGAGCGTATTTTCATCTCTTTCAGCAGAGATGGTTTTGATATCAAGAATTAATTCAGGGGAAATGTTTGCACTGATTTTTATCAACGTACTCTTGAGAACACGTTCGCAGGAATTGAAATTTGTCTGAAACACTGCTGCTTGGGTTCAGTGCACACTATACCATCTCCAAGGAATGGATGGGCTGAGCAGGATTTTCGGCAGAAGTGCTCTTGACTGCTCTAGTACTAGGATCAGACCGAAGAGCAAGGCAATTCTCTCCGTGTTTCTAGTGATCTGACCAGTTTCATCCAAAAAGATACCTGCTTTCAAGCCTGGTGTGACTCGGGAGACCAAGAAAGAGCAATGCAGTTGGTCTGGAAGGTCACAGCTAGCGGTTAGCTGAGGTGAAGCTGCCCAAGCTTTCCCCAGCTGTCCTAGACATTGTCCCAAGTCTGCCCTAAAATAATGCAATGTAAATTCTTTCCTTCTTGTATGGAATACAGAGAAGAGACTATTTCAGATTCTAACTCAAATATTTATTTTCTGATGGTCTTTCTAGTGTTTCATAAAAATTCAAGAGATTTCTCCAGAGACATAGACACAGCAAATTAAAATAGTACACTTACGTAGTTTTTAAACAAGGTAGTCGCTTGCTTTTCTATCACTGATGCTAAGGGCTTTATTCTGGTAGTAAAATGCTTCAGTCTCTGTCCTCTAGTAGATTCCCTTTCTTCTGAGGTGGCTGTTGGTGCCAAGGAGCCCAAAGGAACCAGTGAACAGAAGAGGAAGATTGCAAACCTGTTGATCTCTGCATTCAAATGAAGAGGGGGGAAAAAAAAGGAAAGAATGCAATGATCACTCTCAAGCCTCTACATCATTTTTGCAAAACTTCCTGGTTTTGTGCAGCGTGCTAAATTTCTAAAGCGTATAGACGTTAAGTAGCTGAGCTAGCGAAGAACGTCAACTCATGCAACCTTACAATGCGTAGCAAGGTTGAGTAGCACCCACCTGCTTGGCGCTTCATGGCGGGCTTGGAGAGCAGCTGACTTGGCCGAAAGCTGAGCTGGGTGTTGGTGTTCAAGCTGCTTGTTGCCTGGAGTGCTGTAGATGGGGACAGCCAAGCTACATTTAAGTACTGTGGAGTTTTGCGTCAGTGGTTCCTCCATGTTTTTTTTTTTTCTTTTTGCGGGTGGTAGTTTGGGTTTCTTTCTTTTTTGGAAGATTACATCAAAAGTTGGTTCAAATGCGTCTTCATTGATTGTGATCTAGATGCAGTTTCAGACTAACAGAGATGGTGTCCCTTATCATCCGTTTGACTAGGAGTTCAGGACGCTTGGCTTAGCTATCACATCTGAATCCTTGGGCCCTCCAAAATGTAGGATTTAGAACAGAAGCTCTGCGCTTGTTTTTTTAAAAACATGGTTGGAGCATGCGAGCATGCTACTGGTGCCCAAAGCCAGCAACCTTCTCCTGCAGGGTCAATGTGAGAGTGGGCTAACGTGGGGACTGAAAAAGCCACGAGGGGCTTGTGTGCAGGCAGGTCAGGCCTCCGGGTCAACATATATATCCTTTTGCTGGATGTCTGTGAGACCCTGTCCCCGAGGTGTGACCCTGTCATGTAACCCAGCCGAGGATGTCCAGGATCCCACCTCCCCGTCTTTGTCACCCTTCTCTCTAACTCCCCTGAGGCTGTTTTCTGCTTCCAGTAACTAACCGCAGGGAATTCTCATACACACCAAAACAGAGAAAAGTCATTACTAGGATTGACAAGTATGAGGCTGTGATCAGAAGAGGACCTGCAGACTACTGATCGTTTAGGACAGAAAGGAGGGCAGAGGAAACTGCTATGAATACGCCTTTGTGAAAATGCAAAGTAACGCATACGCACTTGTGCTTCCCGCTTCTGTGATAAAAGATATGCCTGAAAGGTAGTCGTGGACTCAAAAATGAATGTGTGTCAAGTCACCAGAAAACGTCCCAGGAACAACAGGTTGGTATCAAAATAAGCAGTTCTGTTTTCCATGTGAAATAGCAAGGCTCTGAAAATAAAAATCTTGGTGTGCGTACAAACTCCTCTGAAGTGCCTGGGACTGGTACAAGGACCATTCTCTGGGCTGAACTGATTCCCCAGGCTTGAAATGGGACATTTCCCCTGTACCACGTTGCACTCGGGTCCCACCAGCCTCTAACTTCAGGCCTCAGTTGTTTGCGTGAAGCCACAATAATGGAGATTGACCAAGTGAACGTGGTTCTGCCATGTGCTGCGAGGGAGCCCCGGACAGCCAAGCAGAGGGATGCAGCCATCCCACAGGGATGCTGCGGCCATCCCACAGGGAGGCATTTCTTCTTGCACGGCCCATGTTCCCAAGTGCTAAATAATGCCAAGAAAGAGAATGAGTTCCGAGCAATGCATGAGGCAGCAGACAGCACAACAGAGTGCTGGGGGAGAACCAGAGAAGAAGAGGTCTGGCAAACACTTTTTTTATTTGAGGTTTTTATTATTCTTTGGGGGTAAAATGGGGAGAGGGAGACGGATGTTTCTTTGTGCAGGGTGTTCTTTAGGAACATTCCTACAAAGCCAATGACTAGTACAGATGTTTCCTTTGAGGTAGAAGGGTGATCTTGGAGGGTTGCTTGTTTGGGAGCACCAAAAAAGCAGAGAGGTGCAGCTGGTTAGTGCCCCGCAGTGCATTGCGAGATGCGTCGAAGGCGCGTCAGCTTGCACGTACAAGAGACCACTGACCACAGTCCCCAGATGGGCAGGACAGACAAGGAATCGCAGGCCGTCTTCCTCCAAGAGCAAGGGAACATCTCTTTGTGCGGCACCAATGGCAATGGGGCCCAGTTATTTGTAACAGTGGTTCAACAAGGCCAAGTGCCGGGTCCTG
>NW_010522292.1:0-3610 GCF_000687285.1 Phaethon lepturus
GGGAGGAGAGCACATGCGGACCCCATCCGCGGTGCAAGCGCCGGCGGAGCTGCAGGGACGAGAGCCCCTCGCAGGGCTGAGCGTTAGTCAGACCTATCAACTTGCCAAGTGAAGCCTGAGAAAACGTCCTGGCCAGTGCTGTCCCTCGAGCCAGATAAAATTCCTCCCGAATTACAGCCCTATATCCCTGAAGCCAGTGCTGAATTTCACGTGCTTTGGATCTGGAGCCGAGCTCGCTCAACAGGAGCCGTCCTGCGCGGGGCCCGGCGCAGCTCCGCGCCAGGGCGTCCTGCTGCAAGTCGGGCCACGGGTGCTTTTCGGGATCCCACGCGTGAGGCAGGCTGAAGGGGGTTCCCCCCGCAGCAGGGAAAGCCCCGCTGCTGCAAACAGCAAAATTCCCGCAGCTGGCTGCAGTGAGGCGGCTGCTTCCCTCCCTCTCGGTTTGTCCCGAGGCCCAATTCTGCACCCCTGGGAAGACCTGGAAGGTGTTCCCCAGCTTGGATGCAAGCGTAATTGTAACCTCAGCTCAGGGCTCTGCCGAATGCCAAAGAGGCTTCTGAATGGCGAGATCATTTCTAGTTTACCGGAATGCCCCTGCTGAAAAAGCAGAGAACTTCTGGAGGAGAGGAAGAAGATCGAAGCCACTCCACTTGCCACGTACAGACCATAATTGTGATAGTTCAGGTGTTAGCACTGGACACACAAACACTTTCTTTCTGCTATGGCATACCCAGACATCCAAACGCGTGCATCACAGCTAAAAATCACGTTTGCCAAAATGCAAACTAATACTTAAATGCTGTGTGTTATTATGAACCAAACTAAGCTTTTCCAACTCTTCTAAGAAAATAGAATTGCTCTTTGCAAATGCTGGTGAAAGGCGGTACCACTCCCACTGGCCATCGCTGCCCTGTGGCCTGGCTGCTGGTAGGAAGTGATGGGTGAGCTGAGCCTTGCATGCTTCAAGCTGACCTGTGCATAAGGAGGTATCGGAATAACCCACATCTTGCATGAGATGGGTTAGCAGCATTTGTGTGTTTTCTCTTTACAGCAGAGGTTTTGGGGAGTTTGTATGAGCATGTTTCTTCAGGCTCCCTGGCCAGATGGTGGCAAGAACGTCTGTGTGTTACCTTCACATCACTGAAAACCAAGACCCTGTTGAGGGATGAACCTCTTTCATATGGGTGGAGACCAGCTGCACCATAGGAAAAGAATAGGTTCCTTCTGTTTTCACTGGTACCTCCAAGTCCTGCTTTTGTTCACTATTAAATGCGTTTGCTTCTTGCTTTGCTGCAGCCTGTTCTCTACTCTGACAACAATTTTGAGGGGGAGAGTAAGGTAATGTCTTCACTGTACATGGTTTTATTGCCACACACAGTATGTATTACTTAGGCAAGGGCATGGTACCTTTTAAAATTATTAAATGCAGTTCTCAATTTTTTTAATCCACTCCGGTTATTTTTCTCATTGCTCCCTACTCTTCACATTTTCTGCAAACATCAGGAAATCACTCTGTGAAGCTGTTTGATTTCAGCGGGGTTTATTGTGCAGTAACGGCTGCATTTCTCACTGGAAATGGAATATGGCCCCTTGGGTTAGCTGTCTTCACTGACTGACATGTCAAGGTGAATAAAGAAACTGATAACCCCAGAAATCCATGCTGCAAGGCTACTTAGTTTCTTCTCTTCTTCTGCTGGAAAAAAATAACAACTTATATTGGAAATGTTAATAGGTTTAGTTATTGCTAGTCAAATTCTGAATGGTAAGCAACAAACCAATAAACATTAGGACAGTGATCTTGTATTCTACCTATAGATATTTATCCATCTACCTTTAGAGCATTAAGCAGCAATTTAATGAATGCAGGTCTATAATTAGCAGGATATTAGAATTCATAGGATAAATTCTTTATTTTGTACAGGGTGTGTTGCTTGTGGTGATTTTACTGCCCCTATGGATAGTCACATCTCTGAAAAAAATCAAGGCATTTGTTATGTTAACATCAAAATTATATTACCTTTTTTTTTTTGGAGGGGCGTGCTGTTATACTCGCCCTAATAGAAGTATTAATTTACTCAAAATGTCATTTTTCATCTAAAGAGCATGTCTTGGGAAAACTCTAACCCACCTGTACCAGCGTTGCTGTCTTTGCCCTGTGTTCATCTCACTGCTCTGAGGGCTTGGCTGTGACTCAGGTCGGGCCAGAGAGATGACAGTCCTTTCCTTACCTGTTATATTGATATACGAACCTCTGTCCCTCCGAAGCTTGTGGTAAGACTGGGGAGGGGGAAGGACAGAAAGGGGATGGATACTTCTCTCTTCCTGTCTTCCTCTGTGCTATGGATTAACTAGTACAAAAAGTTTAGCATGGGGGATGGTTAGTCATTTCTCACTGTTTGAAAAACAGTTGTAAAATACTCCCTCCCTGATGCACGGGGGATGAAGAAGGGAGCTGACACTTCTCTGGACAAAGCAGTTACATACTGCCTTTTACTGCTAGCTGTTTTTTTTGAGAAGCAGCCTCCCTCTACACGGTCATAAACCTGACCTAATTTATGGGACGCATCACCTTCCCCTCCACCCCGTGCTGCATTCCAATTTCTCACTAAAACCCCCATCTGATTTGAAAACCCTTTTCAAGGCACAATATATGGAAGAAATTTAAGCTGTGAAAGGCTTAAAGGGAGCTCATGAGCTGAGGCTTTGTTACCCAAGGAAAAAAAATTCAAACACGGTATATGGAGGGGACTCAGAACGGGATACCATGGGGCTCCTGTCTGGAAGAGCAAGGCTGTCCCTGCCTGAACACCTCTAGTTACAAAGCAAGCAATGGTCCACAAAAGGGTTAAAATAAATCAAGGTAGGATAATTTCTGATTCCGAGTACGTCCCAAATGTATTCTCCAGCGCACTTGATAGAGAAGGAAGTCCAAGCAGTGGCCTTTCACATGACATCATAAAAGCCTAATTTATCACCAGCCACCAAACATCTAGAAAATCATAACATCCTTTCAGGAAAACCATGTGCAAAATAATCAGATTTACTTTGATGAAAGCTTTAGTGCTTGAGTCCAAGTAGGACACTACAAAGAATAACCCTTTGCAGGTACTGACATACAACAAAGCAGGTCACATTTAATGCTTCAAACTCATGCTTTCTCCATTAAAAGGTTTATGCATTTCCTGCCCGTAAACAAACGTATTTCTATTCCACATGTGTGTGCAACCAAGTCTGCTAAGATAGAGCACTGGTCATTGGTAAGTCCAGGCAAGGTAGCCAGCTGAATATTTCCTTTACAGATGAAAAGCATGCTATAGCTGCACATAAAGGCGTTGTGCTCCCCACTCCCTCGTCCCACAGTCCCTTGGAAGCATGTGAGGGATGGGGGCTGAGTATTGCCGCAGCATCTCACAGCGTTTGAAAGGATAAAGCCCTCCCAGCGCACTCAACATCACGGCTACGCGGAACCGAGGGGTGCATTCCACGCGTCAACCTCCAAAACACTCTGGAAAAGACCCTCCCCTCTGTCTACCCAAGGCTCTCACTGTTCCGGCTCTTCTACATCATCTTTTTTTGGTGGCCAGCGTAACCTGTCTTGATGGAAAAATAC
>NW_010522292.1:3641-6657 GCF_000687285.1 Phaethon lepturus
TCTCCGTAAAATCAATTGGTTTCACGTTTGCAAATGAAATCAAACGAGTCTGCTTTTTGTGTTGATTAGGCAGACAAAACAGACGGCAAAGCGATTAATGAATGGCTACAAATATGGTGTTCAAGATTTTTTTTGTCTGTAATGTAAGTTGGTGTGTGTTTAAAGACGCACAGATTCCAATAGCCATTCAGTTCACTGATCCTGCTGCTTGATATTCTGACCCTTAGGCTCCTGCTGGTCAATGGCCACAGGTTCTTCTGGTCTGACTGGAAAAATAACCGGATTTTCCACACCATTCTTGGTAGTTTGTTGTTGCATGTTCTCTGATCTTGGTTAATAAAAATAACTTCCTATTACATTTCCTGCACAGGAAAGCCCAAAAAAAAAAGTTTTTTTCTATTCTATCTTTCAGTTTCTCTCAGAGCAGACATCCAATCCACCACAACATCTTCCAAGAAATTAACAAAATTAATACAACTATTTTTTTTTTTTTTAAAGATCAGTATTTTGTTCTCTTCCATCCTTCCCTTCCTTGGCATTTAATTTCTCTCACTTTCCTTACTGTTTAAATCTTTCTCATGTTTTGGCTAATTTATTTTCCTGTAAAATCCCATTTATCTCTTTTCATCGTAAGACATTTTTCTTTCCCAATTTGATATCTCTCCCAACCTCTCTCTTTCACTCAAGCTCCTCCTGTTTCTCTTTTGAGCATCATTCTCCAGTTCCTCACAAACATCCTCTTAAACCTAGCCTTACCTCCCCATCTCTCCTTCATCTTCAGAATATGTCACCTCACACTGAGATTTTGTTCTTTTTTCCTAATTTCTGCTATAGTGACCTTTTCACTTGAATATTTTTCCATTTTTTCTCCAGGTATTCTCTATGTATCCTCACAGACTTGTTCTTTTTTTCTTTTCCAGTGGTTCTCCATCACATACCAGTGAGAGCTTTCTCTTCACTCACGTTCTGAATTTCATGTAGAATATTGCAGGGTTTGGGAGACAATTTATATTACTACTAACACAGCAGAGGTTTGCTGACAGGGCTGAAACTATGTTGAAATAAATTTTCAAAAAGCAAAAAGATCTCCTAAGATTACAGTGCCAGTTTCAGTAGGGATAAAAAGCAGATTCGTTTACTGCTATTACTGTTCACAGTAGCTGCCTATAGAATTCCACAGATTTGGCAGTACGTTCGCCATATATACTTTAAAAGCATGCATAATATGATCTATTTCTTTCCAAAGCATCACCAAATGCAAATACCACTTCTTGAAATCTGTCCTCTCAATGACCTTCTTCTCCTAAACACTTTCAATTAAACAAGAAAGGAATTTTTGATCTGTTACCAAAGAATTCTTCATTATTTCACCCTGTAGCAGTCAAATATGAAAGAGCATTACAGAAGGAAAACAGTTAGCATTTTATAATGGTCCTGCCCTGCTTACCAAAGCTCCTTTAGTTCCACAATTAAAAAGCAAGCAAACTACTCAGATGTACACAGCAGTAGGCATGGGCTCAGAAGACTCCAATGCTTTCACCTGTATAACATTTAAAATGCAGGATGCCTCATCCATCACTTGATTCCTTTACAAGGAGAGCGTCTCTTGAGACCATCCAAACAGGACTTGCCTATTGCCAGGTTTTGATATGAAAGACAGAGCTGTTCCTCAGACAAGCAATCCTATTTTTCATTCATGTTTTGGTAGGGCAGCGATGCTCAGGTAAGGGTGCCGTCATACATTGCACAAACACAGAAATGACAGCCCCTTCTCTGAAAGTCTATCAAAGTCAAATATCACCTCCTGGAATGTTCTGTTGGAATTCATCTACAGCTCGCAGCTCTTTTCCAGTGCAGGTCACACAACAAACCTTATGGCTTGCTCTACTTTGATGTATTCCAATGCAACAGGTGATACGTATGAACACATAAAGCCAAGAATGACAGAGAATTGTCACGTATCTATTGAGAATCTAAAAAGCAGCTGAAGAAAGCTGGAAGGCAGCTTCGTTCCACTTGTAACCTGAGCAAGACTTCAACTAGATGTAATACCATTTAGACAAAATAGAACTGCTTCACATTAGCACCACAATGACTATGAAGGACCACCAGAGAAGAAAGATACCGATTTTATATAATTAAGCAATAGTAATGACATCATAGTGACCAGAAAGCACTGTCATCCCCTTTCTACAAAGCTGGGAGGCAGGATGATTTAGGGACTTGACCAACACCTTGGAACGAGAGGGAGGAGCAAGAAGAGAACCCAGGCTGTATCCCACCACTTCCTTCTGATATATAGCTTACTATAGATAAAGCAGCCAAAGCATTCACATCACAGTGCATCTGGCATGATTCACCCCGAGTAAGTCCTTGCTGTTGATTTGTAGTGAGCAGCCCCCCAGCAGCAAACTGCTCCAACGGTGAGTGGACGTATAGCACCTTGATGCAGCAGGTGACTTATTTAACCACGTATTTCTTGTTTGTCTGAAATGTCACTCTTATTTCTGCCCCCGGGTTTTCTTTTATAGCTTCTTTCACATAAAAATCAAATATTCACCCCAGTAATATTAAAAAATTATCATCGCTTGCTCAGCTTTCCCCCTCCAGGCCCCTATTATTGACTTGGGAGTAACAGAACTCCTGATGTCTTCTGTGCTCTAAAGACTTAATTTTCACCTTTTCAAAGATTTTCTCTACTTATAAAAGGTCAGAGCAAAAACTTGTCAAAAAGTTGATCCTGTTTAATCACAGGATCCCAGAAATTTCTGCTTTATGAAAACAAACAGGAAAAAAAAGGATAATACGATATTAATTACAGGGTTGGCAACACAGAACAACTCAAAATTTATTTCACTTCGCTGTGAAGGCAAGGATTTACTCTATCACTTGCAAGGAAGGATCCTGCAGTGCACTGATACTGCAGCCTACAGTAGAAAGCTTTCCTTTTCCCCTGATTACATTTTTCACTCCAAAAGACATCAGACTTCACAGAAATCACAGAAACACTAGGTTG
>NW_010522293.1:0-5832 GCF_000687285.1 Phaethon lepturus
CACCCACCCAGCCTCCCCTGGAGCGCGGGAGCATCCCCAAACCTCCCTGCGGAGCAGTAATGACAGAGCAGATCGAACCACCACCGTGGTGACTCCTGGGAGATGCTAACGCGATGACACAGTATAGCAGGAGCCCATAATTTTAGACAGCGCATACATAAAGAATATTTAGTCTTTACTTTATAGCTGCAGTAAAGGAATAGCAGGTGAATCACTAATGTAATGGATTTAAAACGTATTTTAAGGCAGAGGTATACCCCACACAAGAGGGGGGGGAAAAAAAAAAAAGCAGCTGTATAAAGATACCACTCTCCTTCCAATTCCTGTAGGATCTCTCTCATCAGAGCGGTGAACAGGCACCAGCTTTCCCTGCCCTGCCTCTGGAGACAAGCTTTGCAGACGTCTGAGGCTCCGAGGCTGACCCAGAGATACCATTAACCAACATTTTGTTCTCAGCTCTCAATTACTTTGGATCCTTCAGGAGCCATGCACGTTTAATTAAAGTTCTTGAAGTCATTGCATTGCTTCCCTTCCAACAGAATTGCCTTGCAGAAGTTCAGAATTTCCCCCCCAAAGCCCCTAGTTAATGCATTAAAACAATTCTCACTTAAGGGATTTTTTTTTTTTTTGCTGCAAAAAGGCACGACATTTAGAGAAGCCACTACAGACCAGGTACAAGAAGAAAAAGCCAAAAATTCCATATAGATGCTGCTGTACACGGAGACAATATAAATCAGACAATTCAGTCCCGCAGTGCAGTACTGTGTGGAGTAGAACCAGTGGGGAAAAAAAAAAACCTTCAGTTTTGCAGTATTCTCTACAAGCAGTCAGTTTTGTGTCACTTCTATGTTTATTAAGCCACTACAGACCAGGTACAAGAAGAAAAAGCCAAAAATTCCATATAGATGCTGCTGTACACGGAGACAATATAAATCAGACAATTCAGTCCCGCAGTGCAGTACTGTGTGGAGTAGAACCAGTGGGGAAAAAAAAAAACCTTCAGTTTTGCAGTATTCTCTACAAGCAGTCAGTTTTGTGTCACTTCTATGTTTATTAACTATACTCAATTAATAAAATAACCTATCAAATCACAACCAAAAATTAGGTATTGGTAATCATATTTTGGAAAATAAGAGAAAGCAAAAACCGCGACATCAAAGGCTTCAGCTCGTCCATCTGCCTGCAGAGCCAAGCATCAAACAATTTCAGAGTTTTCTGAAGAGCCAAGCAGCAGCTGAGAGCGGCCAGTAACATCTCCAGCACCTACACGTTCACCTCCCCTGGGAGCACCCAATGCAGGAAACTCATCGCTCCAAGGGCAAAGAACAGGGTGGCCAGGAAAAAGGGGCTGTGCCCCAGTGGGAGACCCTGGCATGGCCATGCACCCTCGCAGGGAGGGGTTGGGGGCTCAGGACCGGTGGCAAAGGAGGGATGCAGGCACGGAAGAACTTGCAGAGATACTGGAAAGACAGCAGAGGGGAGGGCAGTAGCACACAGAGCCCACAAAACACACACAAGGAACCCCCAAGGCATGAACACTTTACCTAACCAAACTCATGTGTATGTGCAGCTTCCCACTCTGCTCAAGTGCTTTTAATTGGGTAATTTTTTCCTTATTTATTTTTTTTCTCCAGAATGTGACGCAGCCAGTTAACAAGAGCTGTCCAGGTTTATGTCGTGTTCTTGCTCTCGGAGAGACACCTAGAGCTGACTGAAACCTGAGAAACGTGGGGGTGAAAAAAAAAGAAACCACAAAAACACCCCCCTTTAACGCTATGAAGTTCCAACTGGCTCTGCTATCAGCAGAAAGGGCTTGTTGGCTAGTACGCAAACTGGCAACGTCCAACGCGCAGCTGCCGTGCAAACAGGTACAGCGGCACGCGCGCACAGCGCGACGATTAGGGACACGGCCTTGAACCACCATTTGATGCAGAAGCAAGACAATCGCTGCATGAGAAGACCCAACGTGTGAGCCTTAAGCCAGGCAACCATAGTACTTTCAGCAGTCTTGGGCAAAGAACAAGGAGGGAATCAAAAAGTCAGGCAGACTTCTGGTAGAATTTTGGTAGTTTCTTAATTCATTTAAAGCACAAAAAAAGGCCATGATGTAAAGGTCTCAGCAAGGTACTGTCGCAGATTGGCACTGCATGACCAGCAGCACCAGGGATGGCTGGAAGCTGTTGCACTGAAAGGGGCCAGGCTTTACAGGACCAAAGGCTGAGACCAGTCAAGCGGGAAACAGATGTGTCCAGGACTCCCACCAGCACTGGCCACAGCGCTCACCCAGCCGATGTCTCACACCATTCGTCGCATCTTACATCAGTGCATCTTCATCCGAAGTTTCCCCTTCGGACTGCAAAGGGTGGTCAGCTGAGACAGACACGCACATGATCAACGCACACCCAGCACGCCGCAACTAGGGCAGGTGCAGGACACAGTTAAGACAACTCAGTTTATCCCTGAATATTTTGGGTTTTAATCTTCAGATTATTTTCCCTTCCACTTTGATTAGTACTTGAGAGGTAGGCTGAATTACAGGCTATAATTCCGTATATTGCTCTTGAAGTAACATAAATAGACGTCCTTCCTTCTGTTGAAATAACACAGGTAGATGTAACAGAATTTTCCAAGTAATTTAAATATAAAGTGGAATAAAATAAGACTAGAGTTGACAGAGCACTTGTTCAGGCAATTAATAGGAATTAGCAATGAAGGAAAAAAAAAAATCAATTTCATCTTCCTAAACAAAAGCTTTCTTAATGAAAAAGGAAGAAGAAAAGCCCATAAGTCTCTCTCAGAGACGTAAGGGAATGGCTGATAACAAGACTGAGATTGCTTGCGAAGGACCATGCCTGCAGCCAGCTGCAAGGATAGCCTAGGGCTTCCTGAAAGACAACCTAACCGAAGTCCAGTCCAGCCTGTCCACCAAGGACCGGTGGTTTACACTCCCATCACTGTGACAGAAGTTTGTCTAACCTGTCCTTACCCACACCGATGGTGGAGGCTCCATCGCTTGCTCCAGGCAATCTCTGAGCACTTTGCTCTCCCTGCCACCTAGGGAAATTTTCTCACTGAAATTTAAACCTATGACTATTTTCTTATCTACTGCAGACAAGAAACAAATCATCTTCTTCCTCTGAAAGCTGACACGAGAGAAGCTTGTTACAAGCATTCGAAAAGGACATAACTGTCCTCTCTTCCACGGCTTATTCACCTGGTATTTCTTACAGAAGATATTTAGCATTTTCCAGACGCAGCACTTAGCATGCCTGTCTTGAATTACAGTGCCCAAAGATGAGACACACCACAGAAATGCTGAAGGAATAGTCCTGCACAATTTCATCCATTCTTCAGGCTGTTTTCAGAATAGGATGCCACCACTGAACCATGCTCAACTTGTGATCTCCTCTAGGCATTTTTTTCCTCCATGAAAGCACTACCAAGTCTATTGTTTCCCGTTCTGCGGTTGAGTATTTATTGCATCTGCTTGTTCAATAGGCAACTGGATCTACTGAATAGAAATCAATTTTCAACCATACCCTCAACTTGACAAGACTATTTGATTTCTGTTCTCATCCTCCAGCCCACCTGCAGCTCCTCCTAAATTCACCTCACAAGCAGAGTGCCCCTCACACCCGCATTTCCAGCTAGTTACTTCCATGTGGCTATGAAGCCTATTCCGAAGAGAGCCTGTACTTTATCGCTTTCCATCAAAAGGCGTTCTTTGTGGCACTCAAATTCACAGGCCATTCAACCTCATCTGTTCCTTTCTTAGCAGATGCCTGGGGAGTTGACATCCATGATTCCTACCAGCTCATATATAGATCTGGAGCTTGTTCTACTTGCTAATATAAAGGGAAGGTCATCTGGCCTTCTCCACACAGTGGTCTCATGATATCAGAATGATGTTTCAGCCCTTTTCTTCCCATATAATTAGGAGAAATCCAAGGAGGTCTACCTTCCACCATGGTCTTCAGACTTGTGAGCAAACACCTATACACACATCCCTGACGTGGAAGGTAATGACTTTGTCTGTATTTCCTTGCACACTCTTCATGGAAAGTTGTTCCTCTCATGGACATTCCAGTTGCCTGAGTAACTCCTCAGACATCCAGTTCTTAAGCTTTTGTTTTTAATCACTGGTGAGTGTTGACAGCAGTTGCCTGCCAAGAAAGCCACACAGCACCAGCGTGAGTAGGGCTGCATGCATCAGCTTCTTGACGAGCACTGTGAAGGCAGCTCACCTCCTCCATCCTCTCGGCAGGCGACCAGCCCTGCCTTACCGGCCAGAGGTTAGGCAGGTTGGACACGGCTGTGGCAGGTGCCCCGACAGAAGTGCTGGGCGAGCTTCCCATGTGCTTCAGCATCCTCCTATGTTCCAGGAAGAAGTGGCTGATTTGTGCAATAAGGAAAGAACAGGGCAGGAGAGGGAAGGGCAGAAGGAAAAGGCTTCCTTCCTCCCTGTTTTACAGTGGGAGAACAGGTTTGTTTAATTGCATTTTGATTCATGAGAATTAGATTGTAATTTTGTGAGGTGCACCACAGAGCCTACGCCTGAAAGCGTCTGAGGAAATTACTTTAAGGGTTAGGTAGCTGTGGACAGAGAGGGGGTGAACACGAGTTAAGAACCAGAGAAAGTAAATGGCTGAGAAGGACAGGGACTCCAGCTTCAAAATGGGGATAAAAAAATTCCTCTGAAACTCAACTGTATTTCATATCTCCAAAGGATGAGTGTTACCAGAAGTGTTTTTGGGTAGAAGGATGTGTCACACAACAACAGTTTTTAAACCGCACAGCATTAGACAGCCACCCTGCCCACACGCCAGCTCCCTGCGAGCACCACCACCCTTATGTTTGACTTCCTGCCAAAACACATGAGTCAGAGCATTACTAGGACCTGCATGGCTGCTAGATACCCAGGCTGCTCTCCAGAGATCCAGAGGAGGAGGAGTGGGAAGCCCCTCAACTCGCCTTTTCCCCCAGCACACGGGGTGTGAGGAGCTCCCAGATGATGGGAGCTCCTCAACAGAAACCTAACCTGACCCAACAGAAGCATGCAGGAATGGCCAAATGACCACGGAGAACCAGGACTTCACTGTTATGTGCCTTTTCAGAGCAAAAAGCTTGTTCACATCTTAAGTCTTAGTTTTAGAAATTAACTATAGCCTGGAAATTTGACACCATAGATTAGTCACGTATCTCTACCCAGTGGCATCATGAAACCAGTCAGCTTGCTTTTGCACAAAGATCATTTCCACGGTAAAGGTCTATTTTGAGAGGCACAGAGCAGCCAGGCTTCTGGAAGATAAATGGGCAGAGTAACACCATACTATTTTCAGACAACTGAATTATTTTTTTACTTAATCTGTTATAATCAACAGCACGGGGGAAACTGCCATGTCCCCAGCAGATAGTTCCAGTATTCAAATCAAAGAGCAGTTTTTTCTAAGGTAGTGCCAAGTATGCCTGTCCCAGGTAGATGCTCTCCTGGAAGGCAGAGACCACCGTAGATGGGAAGGGAGATGGTGGTCAGATCGCAGCCGTGACCGTAGAGAGGCACGCTGGAGGACACCTCAGCAGCCAGCCAGCCCCTGGGAATGAGCCCCGTAGATAAGATGTTCTCAGTTCACTTGCTGCCTCATTATTAGTTGCAATTAGCAGAGTCCACGCCGACGTCAGCTCTGTCTCCGATGCGGAAACGCACCAGGAGACCAAGGGGTGACCCGATGTCACCAGCAAGCGCCGTTCAAGCAGGCAGTCAGGATCTCTGACGCCACTGACCAGCTGACCCTGTGGCTGGGACGCCCTTGGCACGCCAGCGGCCTCCGCGCG
>NW_010522294.1:0-38600 GCF_000687285.1 Phaethon lepturus
ATATATAAAAAGCATATAAGATGTTCACTCTCCAACATACATGACCTATTTTGTCAGCGCCTTTGCTGTTTTTCAGTTAAGAGCTTTTGGGCAGCAGTAAAGAATCAAAAGCCATAATAAATCATCCTTTTATGAGCCTAGAAATAGTAATGCTGCATAGAGGAAAGGGGAGAATGATCTGGAGCGTGGTAATGTGCATAGCAGTCACTGGTCAAAATACTCAAACCTGTTATCTCCTCCTAACTCTGTGTGCCCGTGCCTGACAGTCACTGTGGCTAAGCACCGACAATTTGCCTGTCATTTTCAGGCTTGTATTTACGTGCCTGTATATAGATTTAAAATCCTAAGGTTAGGCATACCAGCTACAGTTCTGAAATCAAGCTTTTGTAATACAAGATACTAGTTTTTTTATTTGTTTTATTTAAAGATCCTGATAATTTTCACAAATGCCAGCCTGTGCTGAAACATTTAACAAATTTTGATTCTTAGCTGAAGAATTTTACCTCTCTGTTTGAAAATGTGACCATTATTTGCATGAAATTGTGCATGGAGCTCTGCCGCTCCTTGGACCCGGGAGGATGGCGTGCCTGTGCACTCTGAGCACGGAGCAGTGCCAGGTACCAGCCTCTGGGTCTCTTCAGTTCTGCCTCCAACATCAGCACGCCTTTTTGATAGCTTTAATCCAATTTTCTTTGTGCTGTGATTTTTCTCAATGTAAAATGGGAATCAAAGATATGACTCATTTCATCACTGTATTCTAAGGAGATGCTAATCAACATTTTGATGCCTACAAGATTAATGAATGGGAACATGAATTAATGTTTGGGGCATATGGGAATGCCATGGGAGCGCTGAGGTAGAAGTAAATCATTAGTTAGTAAATCGTACTGAGTGAAAGGTCTGAATTGAAGCCTTACACTCAATGGGGAAGAGCTGAACAAATACCATATGACTGTGGAAATACTGGGTGACTGCGTATGGTCTTAATAGAGGTAGAGCATCTGCAGAAGAAAACAGTATGTGACCGGATCAATAAAAGGGGATCATAGTGCAATCATGCGAAAGAGGCATATTTAATAGGACCTTTATTCTGCCATGTTTCTGATGCTTGCTTGCAACATTTTCATCCTAAATACTGTTAATGTAATTTAAACAATGTTATTGTAGCACCTGGATTTGGAGACCCATTGGCGAGGGGCCATGCAGTGTATAGATGAGTTCAGCTCTAAGCTGAAAAGAAACCTCATTGCTATGAGGGCAGGCAGGGTAGGAGAATGTCTAGGATGTTTATATACTGTTCTAATAATTTTTCTCATAATTACATGTAAACTAAACGCCAAGGAGTTATAGTATTTAGGTGTGTAAAGTTATTGTAATTGTTCATATTTGCATCCCACTAGGAGTGCTCTCTGAGTGCAGATGGCATTCTGTACACTTTAAATTCAGCTTAATGTATCAGGCTAACTCTCATTTACATGAAGACCACTTTGTATCGCTCAGCCAGCATAATGTGGCCATAAATGAAGAACAAATTCTGTTTACACCCCCCTCTGCAGAGTGACCTTAATTTAAATGAGAATCAGGCCCATAATCTGTATAAATATATGCACTCTGTTACATTAAGGTTATTTATTACATTGCACTTGGCCTGAGTATGCATGGAGATTTACCATAGATAATCCATAATCCAGAATTAAACTATTAATATGCATTTTGAGAGGGGCAGCCATAACCTTGAAATTCCTTGGTTTAAGTATGACCTTTAACTTTGTTTGAATATATTTTTTAAACGTATGAATAACAAATTAACATTGCTTGATAAAAAACATTCTGATTCCTTTGTACCGTTTGCATCAATCCATACTTAACTTACAGAAAGCCTTGAAGATTAGAAGGCTTAATCACTCATAATATTTATTTGTTTTTAAATGTCAGATCACACTTAGTTCAACATACTGTCAGTCTTGTTCCCTCCCGCCCCACTAGGGCATTAATGAAACTACAGTGGAAAGTGTTGTTCTTTTTGTGTCCAAAGATGCATGCGCCTTAGCAGAATGACAAAACACTTTGTACCTGGCCTGTGTAAAGGAACTACTTTCTGTATCCTCCTGAATATGGAATTAAAATCTGTGCTGTTCCTTTGGTACACCCTCCCAATTTCAGTAGACCTGTTGCAGGAAGCACACAAATTACCAGTTGTGAGGAATTCTTTATTTCCTTACCTGCAGCTTACAGGAGGTCAGCTATGAACAGCAAAGGTGTTTGAGCAAAGACTCGGTGGTCTAACAATACATTTTGTAGTGGTGGAAGGTAAGTCTTGCCAGAAGGTCTCGGGAACAGAGCTTGTAAGTTACGTGACGGAGTCCAAATATCTCTGTCAGAATTGAGACAATATCGAAGCTAAGCTGTAAACACTGTGCATAACCATATGTTGAAATTCACTCGCATTGAGCTTGTACCAAACAGAGCCTCAGCAAAAATATACTGGTTGAACTGTGGCATTTTGTTTTTCTTTCCACAGTCCGCATCTGAAGTTCAACAATCTGACCTTGATTTCAATTCATGGCCTTCCAGGAAAAGACCTAACGGGCTCCAAACATAGAAGATTTTTAATTAACAGGTTTGGTTTACTATCTAAACACTTCCATAGCTTCAAAGGAAAACACTGCACTTTGTAATTCTTTGTGAACTTGTCCTAAGTTTTAGATAGATACATAGACAGCCTTATGCTGTCCAATACAACCTGTCTATACAACATGCGTTCACCTGTGAAATGAGTTGAGTATAATTATTACTAGGGAAATGTTGCTAAAACAGTAACTTCAGGACAGCAATCCATTGTATTACACCAGGATGCTGGTCTCTGCTTTCCAAGACTTTTTAGATTGGTTAGGTCTCCGGGTTAGAGAAAAATGACAAAAGACGTATGCTTGCTTTTTAAATATTATTTAGTTTTTAACTTCCACAAGTTTTGTTCAAATAATGCTGAAGAAAATAACGTATAAGATTAATATTAGCAATGCGACCAGTGATCTGCTTATTGCAGCTATGTGGTGAGATGCAGATCCCACTGACAACAGTGGGAATTTTGCCGAGTATATGGGGGAAAGTTTAGTATTATTGCTGTTGATAAATTTGGAAGAACTGTGCTGCATGAGTTCTGCTACTTGTGAACTGTTTGTGTGCCAGCCACTGGACTGTGGAAGTCTATCTCCAGTCCCAGACAGAGTGCTGCCCCTTATATGTACCTCCCTGGGGCTGGCAGGGCCCGGGGTCTGGTACGAAACAGCTGAAGGGAAGACTACGAGAGAGAATTATGCTTGTGTCTAGCGAGTGGTCAAACATTTCACGAGTTTTCTTGTTTGCTAGTAAGTAAAAATATCTTCCATTTAGTAGGATAAAATCTTACCTTATTAAAATTCACAGTATGTAATTCTCACTTAAATTTGGTATATTTGTTTTGATGGGAGTTTTTTTGTTAATTTTGGAATAGCAGCTAGGAATCCTCATTGTAGACAGGAACATGACTGTTCTGGATGTTGAGAAGCATAGAATTAAAATGAATCAGTAATTTTGAATGGCTGGGGAGTGAACTTAGTATAATTTATATAGATTTGGCATCTGACTCTTTGGAACCTGCACATTGTTTTTTACCAAATCTTTTACTCAGTAAATGGCAATGCACTAAAGGGTCAGCTCTTTAAATGACAAAACAACTCAGTGTCTGCTTGCTGAACCTTAAAAATGAAATCTCTACAAAGACATGAAAATGATGTGATGTGAACCTGTTTAAAACCACCTTATCTTGTTTGGAATTTTGCCCTGTCAAGGAATTTTTTTTATAAGTAGTTACCTGAATTGATTTTTTTTTTTTTTTATTGCAGAAAGAGGTATGTTTAAGTACAAATCTGGTAAATGAAGGGATTATACGCTCACACAAATGCATGTGCTCTTTTTCTTAAGTATACTGTGAAAAAGAGTTGTAGTAACAAAAAATCCTTCCTGATGGAAAGTTGCAGTTCATAGCTGCCTCACCAGATTAGCTGTTAAAATCTGAAAGCAGATTAAGAGTGAAAATTGAACTCTGCAGGGTATGATTTTTGAAAGCATCCCTGTGATTTTGGAGCGTCAGTCTCCTGGGAGCTGCGCACCTCAATTATAAAGGTGCTTTTGAAAATCCTCATCTGTCCTTGATGCCCACTTTGTTTATAGATTTCTGCATGATTACAGTTTAGAATTGTCAGTGGTTTTCTTCCCTTATTTATTTGTCTCTGGTATCTGTGAGTACAGAGGATGCAGAGTACCTCAGAAAGTCTGGTCATTCAGTCCTAAAATTCTTCAGGTCATGAAAGCAACTTTGTTTCTGTGCCGTACTGTATGACAGTTTGGGGAACTCAGTAACAACAATTAATGTGTAGCAATCAGCTCTGGTTTAGAATGTATATTCTGGTACTAGTGGCAAAATAACAGCTATTAGTGCTGAGTCTCTCTCCAGTGTTCTCTGCTGTGGTCACTGGTACAATACAAAGGCATGAAATGCTTGAACATGAGCTGAGTCCCCCTCTAGTTAATTGCATCAAATTTAGTCTTGTGGAAGAAAGTGGAGTATTTCTCATCACTCGGTATCAACAGAAAGTAAAGTTCTTGAGCCTCTGAATGGCCATGAACTTTATCTGGTAGATGGACTATTTCTTTCTGTGGTGGCTTCAGATCACAGACTGGGTGAAGCCGAGGATTTCTTTATTTGCCATTCCCATCTTGTCTCATAGGCGTGAAGTGCTAGCAGGCGTGAGACTCGACTTCTTTTCACACAAGATGTGCAAGTTCCACCTTCTTGCCATGTCTCTCTGATCTCATAAAGCAAACATCTGTGTTAATATCAGCCATTCATCTTTTTTGCTTGTTTAAAACCTGTTGCATTCCTTTTCACTAGATCCTGTGGGTTCATTCCTCTACAAAGCTGTAAATGGGTTTGGGATTAGCATTAATTCTCAATTCTACTGAAAGAACCAAATTTAATGGAATTTTTCCTTGTTTAAGTTTTCAGTATCAGGGAGGTATTGAGTTGAGTCTAGCTGGATTTGCAGAATGGCCAGCAACATACTGTGTATTTTCATAATGGGCAAGACTCAGTGGTGTTCAAGAGTCGTAACGGACCTTGCTGAAAATGTTCTTTTTGGTCCTCCATGCATTTTATAATTATATCTGTTGTCCATCTTCGGGAATCTTTGTGTTTCCAGAAGTCTATTAAGCAGAGGGGGTAGTACAAATGCAATAATAAATAAGTATCTTGGTATTTGCTTAGTTGGGCAGAGTGGGGGCATACTCTGAGTCATAAAAGACCTTTGGAAATAATTTTAATTTTCATTACAGAGGCATTAAAAGAGGTTTTGTTCCATTTGGATTGTGCTTCAAAATTGGCTTTTTAAATAGCAGCTTCCAGATCTTTGATACTGTCATCATACATAGGAATATGTATGATACTTTACACTGGAAACAGGCTGTAACACTGCTGAAATTTAAGAACTGCAAAACTTGACCTTGCCTGAGATTGTCAAAACCGACAAGTGATTTTGGGTTCCTTAGTTTTCGGTGCTGATATTGAATTAACACTGCCAGAGCGTGGTGCTCAGAATGTGTGCACCATGCGAACCCTGGAAATCAGATTTCTATCGAGGTGTCTCATTGGGACAACACGTAGTCCATAAGACATTCAGGTGTCTCACCATAGCCGCTACTGGTGACGCTGAATACCAAATGAAGCAAAAGTGGGGAAAAAAACTTAATAAGGGAGTCTTGCGTAGAAGAAAGAAATTAGACTGTTAAAATATTTTCTTTGCAGGTTCAAAAGTCTCCTCCTTGCATCAGCCTGCAAACAAAAAGCAGAGTAAAGCATCTATTTCTGACTTTGTTTTTAAATTACGTGGTTGTATGGCCCGATGCTGGGAGGGATTGTTTAGTTTTAGCAGAAAGTTGTCAACTGGTAACTGAGTATTTCATAATGACTAATCTGTTACTATAGACTGCCGTAAACTCACAGCGAGAGAACAGACTTGAACCACTAGGGGACTTTGGCTAACTCACCAGATGTCTAATTAATGCCTGCTGTCAGCTGCTGAAATGTCACTTACAGATATTCTTTCTTCACAGCCACTGTTTTAATGATGAAGATTATGCACAGATGTCACTTTGTTCCTGGGTTAACGTTGTGGTTGGTAAAATGACTGGCATAAATCGTGCTGCCAAATATGTACTTGTTTCCAAGGAGAAGAAAGTACCATATGACTACCTTGTTCTCTGTACGGGACAGAAATACCAGGTAAGATTGTGTGCAGAGTGAAAAACATAATAGTAATAATATGTTCAGTTTTTACAGTAAATAGTGTTTCTGTGATTAGCAAAGCAGCAGAGTAGTCCTTAGCAAATGTATAACCAGAAACCGTGTAGCCCTTCAGTGTGGCAGGTTGTACTATTTCAGTGTGGCTATAGAATTTGAGAGGTTGCACAAAATTTTCTACCAGCAATGTCACTGCTCAGTATCGGACATTAAGCAAAGCTACCAGTATTTTTGCCACCATGACCATTAAACTTGCTGAAGAGTAGGTCTGATTGACATGTGGCCCCAGCCACAGGAGACTTAACTCCAGCTGGTCTAACACCGTTTGACCTAGTTTTGGCAATGGAGAGAACTCCTTATCAAATTAATTACTCCTGTCATGTGATGACCATGCCTAGGCATGTACGTGGTCCTGTATGTTATTGCAGCACACAGTTAAGTTTCCAGTGAGATTGAAGCAGACCCTTAGTTACACGTGAAATGTGGAATCAAGCTCATCGCCAGCTCTACAGGCTCAGCTTTGACTCAGACATCCTGGGCAGGGTTCATTCATTCTTGTGATCATTGCGTGGCCTTCAAACTGTGTAAACCAAATGACCATCTTTTGTATAGCCCCATTGCCTGCAGTGATTTTGCCTTGTTGATTGGTTTTGGATAGGAGTCACGAGCAACATATTTTGCGTTTAAAATCAGGAGATGAAACTGAGCATGTGTCTACAGGTTTTTACAGTGCTGTTCACCGTAAGTCACAACCGTGAATGTGGGGTATGTTCAGCCCCATAGTGAAATCCGGACTGCACGTGTGCAGCAGATTTGTGGAGCAAGAAAGCCCCAGTTTTTCTGTAATCGCTTCTCGGAGTAGAGGCACGCTGTGAACAACAATCCATATTCACTGTTCAACAGGGCTGAAACAAAGGTGAAGTGTTAAAGTCTGTATGTGAAGTATTAAAGTCTGAATGACTTTAAGTGCTCCTAGAAAAAGAAGTTTGGAGGTAACTCCGACTTGCAAAATAAGTTATGGGAAGTAACTGCACTGGAGGAGAAAGAAAGATGAAGAAAGCAAGGGAAAACTCTGGTTTTATCTGCCTTCAAGAGGAAAACCTAACATCATCTATTCTCACTTTTAAGCCCTACAAAAAAGAGGAAGGAATTATTTTTATCATCTGGTTTCTGTTATATTACACAGAGCTGTAGTCCGTTGTTTTATAAGTTGTCCCTTATTTGGTAAGCAGTCAAATTAATGCCTAGTAAAACATTATTCATTATGATTAAGAGGATTTCATTGTTGAGTAAGGAAGATCTTTTGATGTCATGCCTGTTTTTATATGACCGAATAGTATTTCGCTTGATCCAGTTGGCAGTGAGAACATTGTGCAGGATGTTAATCACTGGTGCTGTAGAAGTCATAGATGAGATTCCCTTTTTTGCTCTCTAATTCAGAATGAATTTGTTACTGTAAAGCAGCGTTATACAATTAACACTTTACTGAATCCTGGCATTTTAACCATCGAGCAGGTTTTGGTCCTTTTCTCTGGGACAAAAATCTGTCTTATTTTAGAAAGTTGATTTTTTTTTTTTTTTTTTTTTTTTCTGGCAAAAGATGGAGGCAGTCTTGCTGCACAAAGAATTTTCAAGTCTCATTTAAAGGTATATGTTATTGAAATAACTGCAGAGATCCTTCAACTGTATATCTGTGCATTTCTGCTGCTTGCTGTGAAGCCCTTTTCATTTGCGTTTTGCCTGTATTGTTACTCACTTGTTCTGGCACTGCTGTTTAAAATGGTCACCCATATCCCATAACAAATATGGAATACATGACACACGCGTGTGTACCCAGACTAGCATGAATCGTATTTTCTTGGCGGCCACTGATGTGTTTCCTACTGCTGCATGTTAAGAAGGGTTAGGATGTACAAGGATAGCAACGCTTAAGTAGTCAAATAGCTTGTCTCATTGTTTGTTAAAAGCTTTCTTAACAGTTCTCCAAGATATATGCCATGTATTCATTCACTCATTTGTTCGTTTCTTCCAGGTCCTGTCTCCCACTGGAGCAGATATCAGTAAACTTCCAACTAACAGAGAAGTCATAAGTAAGTGGCCACAAAGATACACAAGGAAAGTCCCTTCCAATCATTTTACTCTCAATGATGACCAGGACTGCTTAAAGGCAATGCACTGGCTGAAAGAAAACGTTGTCAACTCAGAAGGTAAGGGTTTTCGTGAACACACACACATTTACAGAAATGTTTTCTAGGCTTATTGTTTCCTTAATTTCATGGTATAATTGGTGCCTGATTACTTCTAACGAAGTCTTTCATCTGCTGCGCTTTGTTTTCCAGATTAATTTATAATTTGTTGTCATTTTTGATACCCGGCATATTTAGCAAGGAAAGAAAGGCTTGAGATTAATTATCTATAATTATTATATAAACCAAAATGAGTCCCAAATGCAAATCTGTCTGGAGTCATTAATTAGCCAATTAAATAATAATTTAATTAGTGGATGTGTTTTTTTCTGTTGTAGAGAAACATATCTAGATTTGAGGCCTAACAAAAGAAAACAGGTCTAAATTAGGAGGTGGAGTTTTTCAGTATCTGTCATCTTTGTATTCGGTTACATCAGTTACAGATTTTCACACAGAACTGCAGGCTCACAGTATTTTCTTTTAACCCTTAAAATGGCACACTTGTGCCGATTTTTGTCCACCATACCTGTATTTCCTCAGCCTGTTCCTGTGTGCATTGTTCATATATTCATTAGTTCATTCACTGAAAATATCTGGAATCACCCAGGTTTCTGAGTTAAACTTTCAACTACAGAAAAAGAGACCAAACAGTAAATGAATTAATGTAATGTCAGTTCCGTGTGCCGGATCTGAGTTGGGACAGAGTTCAGAGCAGGAAAGCTGTCTTTCTGGAAAGTTCTTGTCGCCTGAGTGCAGTCGTGGCTTAACCCCAGCCAACAACTGAGCCCCAGGCAGCCGCTTGCTCACTCCCCCCCGGTGGGATGGGGGAGAGAATCGGAAGGGTAACAGGTAGAAAACTCATGGGTTGAGATAAAGACAGTTTAACAGGTAAAGCAAAAGCCGCACATGCAAGCAGAGCAAAACAAGGAATTCCTTCACCACTTCCCATCGGCAGGCAGGTGTTCAGCCATCTCCAGGAAAGCAGGGCTCCATCACACATGATGGTTACTTGGGAAGACAGACACCATAACTGTGAATGTGTCCCACTTCGTTCCCCCAGCTTTATATGCTGAGCATGATGTTGTATGGTATGGAATATCCATTTGGGCAGTTGGGGCCAGCTGTCCCGGCTGTGTGCACCCCCAGCCTCCTCGCTGGTGGGGTGGGATGAGAAGCAGAAAAGGCCTTGACTCTGTAAGCACTGCTCAGCAATAATGAAAACACCCCTGTGTTATCAACACTATTTTCAGCACGAATCCAAAACACAGCCCCGTACTAGCTACTGTGAAGAAAATTAATTCTATCCCAGCCAAAACCAGTACAGTTGCAACAACAGCACTTTCCTAAAGATGTAGTTTACGTGACTCATTTGCAGAGAACATAATGAATGTTGGTAGTTATTTGGTGTGGTCTACAAAGTTCGTGTCCTGCTTGGCAGACCTTTAGGGAAGTTCTCAAGACATTGGAAGTTTCTTTATCATCCACCAAGTCTTGCTGTGATCAGGACAGGAGACAATAAACATGATAATGTTTCCACTCACATTTTCCTCAGCTTCCTGGCCTCAGGCATGGAAACAGAGCCTCTTCAGCAGTCCCACTCTGCCTGTTTTCCAGCTGATACTAGCCCCTGCCCACGCAGTTTTACCTGACGTCCAGCTGATATGCCCAGCTGCGTTTGCATAAACAGATGAGGTTGTTAGTTTTCCCTGTTTGCTACTGCTAGTCCTTCATGTAAACCTGTGCGTGCCCAGTTCTGGAATGTGCTCTAGAACACCTGGGCACAAACACTGCCTGAGAGCTAGCCTACTGTCTGGGACGCAAGGCTCCTGGGAGGATCTCTCTTCAGGCGAGTGGCAGTCTTAGAGCACCTTATCTGCTTTGGGATGAATGCACCTTTTTTATTATTATTATTAATACTAAGTTAATATTAATGACAGTTTCATTATTGCTGTTGACTTCTTGCAGTGTAAAGATGAATATCTTAATTAGGCACTATGCTGTCTTCACTTACAAGCTAAATCCACAAGCTGCCAATGAGACTGGTCTGGAGGGACATTTTGGAGACATGGTCTGTGGAAGACATGATGCCTCCCCCTTTCTCCTTGTCCTGCCTTTGGCTCTGGTTCCCTTTCGTTGCTCGTCCCACTTCATGTTCGCTGCCACTGCAGCTGTAAGCTATAAAGACTGCCCAGCTGGAGAAGTCTTTCTCCACCTGTTTCTGTTCTTCCTCGCCTGGCTTCTTTTTCCAGCGATGTTTCTTACAAATGTTGTTCTTTTTATACTTGATCATAGCTGCATCCAAGTTCCGTACTCTTTCTGAAAATGAGACCACTTTTCAGCACCTAGCCTGTTCTGGGGATGGTCTAATGGGCGGCAGGTTCGTGGAGGTGCAGAGGCAAGGCTCCTGTGGCATTCAGCAATTGATTTGGATGTCTGTCAGCCATCTGCAGGCTATGCTACCGCTCTACTGGGATGACAAAAGTTTTACGTATGTGTTTACTTTTCATCCCTGAAATTGTCCAGATCCTACTTTTGCCTCCAATAAATAGTAATATTACACCTTATCCATTTCTTCTCATCAAAACTGTATTGTTTGTCAAGTTTCTACTAACCTGCTTTAAACACGTTGGGATTCAAAATGTTAAAAAATAGGATTTGCTTATATTTAAAAAATAAAGAAGTGGGTAGTAAAACTATATATGCTGATTATTGTAGTTGCACAGAAATAGACATTTCATCCTCCCACTTCAGGTACAATAATAATTCTTCTCCACTTGTACTCGGTCTTTTCTCCACACAAATTTCTTTGATATGTGCTCTTCTTATTCAGCCATTTGCTATGTTTATCACAAGTAGTCTGGAGCCTGCTGTGCCAAGCCCCATTCTCCTGGCTCAGCCGCTGGATGAGCCCCTCCGGGGTCCCATGTAGCCAGTCTGGGGGCTCCCACCGGTGCCACAGCTTGGCAAGTACTCGGAGATGCCCGGCTGGGGAAGAAAAGCCCTGGACAAGGGAGAGCAAAGGTGCCTTCAAGACCACCTGTAGTTCTGGAGGTTTTTTAAAGGAAAGTGTTAGTCACTGAGCTTCACAATGTGAGTCTTATTAGCCTAATTGGATGAAATCTTAGTTTGGTGGCACTTATTTTGAGAGCAGCTTTTAATTAAGAGTTAAGGTAGGGTTTTTAATTGCTTTTCTTCCCTCTTGTGAGTGCTTGGTAGCACTTCATTCTGGATGAAATCAGTGGATGCTTTTTTGCAGGTCGTTAAGTAGAGCAGGATCAGCCAGGTAGCGCATACTGGCGTTGCATGCATGCCATGGTGGAAGCAACGGCGCTCCCAGCAGCGACTGCACCACCAAGGATGAGCAGCAGTGTGGATGCTGCAGCCTTCCTCCCCAGGCTCCTCCTCATCTCAGGTGAGGAGAGGTGATGGGAGAAGGTGGCTGGCACTCAGCAGCAGGTGTTGCTCGAGGAGCCTGCGTGAGAAGCAGCAAGCCATGATTGCCGCTGCCAGCTCCTTGACGGGCTGCAGCAGGGTCCCCCGAGCTGGGGCCGGAGGCCTTTGCCCCGGCCGGTTGTGCTGGCAGCTCTGGAAGGGCCTCCTGCTGCCAAGGGCCTGGGAGCAGGGTGAGCACCAGCCCCGATGGCTGCCACTGCAGCTTCTCTGATGAAACCCAGCCGCCTAATGCATGTAACCTATTATAACTGTAATTGTGACTAATTGAAATTCATCTCCTATTAGCTCTGCACTTTCCATGAAAATAAAAAGTAGGATGGGAGTAAAGTAAGGAACAAAACTGCTTTAATGGCCCAAAATGGAGCAATTATTTTTTCTCTTTACCTAAACATAGTTTACTGCCTTATTAAAAGCATGTTTGTAGGAATACTACCACATTAAAATTCCAGTGCATGAATCGCCAACTGGAGCCACTGATGCTTTAGCTAGTACTAGTTTTCTCCTTCAGCTTTTGCAAACTAAAAAGATTCAGGTCATGCTAGGGTCACTGAAATCTTGTGCTTCCACTTGTGGAAAATGAATGAGCCTGCTCTGCTGCAGAACGCTGACATTCTAGTAAAAAAATGCTAAAACTACTCTAACCGTCTTTATTTATGGCTGCTTTTCTCCATGGAAGATTATTATGTTTACTCACAGATAGATACATTTTATGTAGTTAAATAATAAAAGCATCCTGAGGAACTGCTATCTGTCCAGTGAACATAATTTCAGTCCATAATGAATATCTGTAGTTCCTAGACTACTAGCACTGTAATCTAAAAAGCCACTAATATTGTAATAAGCAAAAACCGTAAATTGTTGATTTACAAGAGGTCAGTAAAGGAGCATTGCTTTCCTTGATCTAATGTAGTTGTATTTAATATTACCATATAAAACAGAATTTTAATTTTCCTTGAGAAATGCAGGGCTCGAATCTGATCTCATCTATACAAAAATGCCAACATATGATACAATAACTGAACTTCCCTCCAAAGAGGCTGGTTCTGCCAAATGGTGAGGATCTCTCACTTGCTGAGACTTGCTTGCCTTAGTGTCAGGCTAACTTTGCTAGGCTGTGCCTTTGGTAAGCACTTCTCATTCCCCTTTCCCGGCCACTGTATCCTCTTCAGCTGCTTATGCTTTTCACCCCTTCCTAATTGAAAATGTGTAAATGTAACGTGAAGCTGTCAGCATCCACATACCACGTTCTTACCTGCACTATTAGCACATTAGATTACTAAAAATTAATATACGTAAGTTTGTATTTCACCACTGGTTCTGCTTGTTTACTTCTTGCATTACACTGCTGCAGCAGTGGAAAAAAATGGATCAGTCTTATGTCGTCTTTTTTGGCCCTCGTGATGACAGTACTGCCTACAGAGAGACATCCTGGCAGGCATGAGCAGTGGAAAGGATTCTTCTGGCTTGGAAAGTCCGCTTAGCAATGTACACATTGGACAGAACCCCCATTATCACACATTATACGTATTCTGTATTGTATTTATGAAAGTACTAAGATCTCTTTCTTCTTATGATTTCAGATGAATACATTTGCAGGTAAAATTGTTCTGTCCTTCTGGTCACTGATGTGAACATTAAAAATACACTTTCCGTCATTGTGAGCATGTATAATCATGGGGCAATTCTTTTCTCTGACAGTTATGAAGAGCTATGTTTATTTGGCAGCTACAAGTAGCCAAACTGATATGGACAAATAAAATAACCTTCTAGTCAAAGGAGAATAATAGAACATCTGTTAACAATTTTTAGCATTAATATTGTTGGGAGCTAGGGCTTTGTGAATGCTCTGTTTAGGATTGCTCTGTGTCTCATGCAGTAAAACATGGTCCCAGTGAAATTAGCCTATGAAATAATAAAATTTAGGTTGTAGGGGCTTCTGTCACTTGTAGCGGGACACAAAAGCCAATCAGAGATAAATGTGCAAGTTAGTTGCATGAGGCACTGTCTTACCTGCTCATCACTGCTTCCTGCAGTGCCATGAAGGAGAACAAATCCTGCCAAAAGTCAAGATCAAGCCAGTTATGTAGGAAAGTCAGCTGTTTGTCCAAATTCTCATTGCAGTTATGGCTCTGTAGCCTGTGGTGACCAAGTGCCAGCTGCTGTTTATGTCAATTACAGGCCATTCCTGAAACACCTCATACGTTTCAACGCTGTCTTTTCTTTAGTACGTTCCATCCCACGCTTCTCCTTCAATGCCAGACTACAAGTTGTTTTCACAGAGCTTGTAAAGAAACTTCTGCCATAACATCCGTCTGCTCATACGAGGCCCTGTATCCTCTGTGTTATCCCTCCGCTTCACTCTGAGGCTGGACAAGCCTGGGATTTGTGCACTGGCTTTCCTCTGGTTTACACACGTTACCTGGAAAAGTGACACTTGGGTGTTGTTAGCTTTTCTGTAATTTTTTTTTCCCAGCTCCATGCTGCAGCGTATGATGTCCTCTATTGCAAGGATGTTTGCATGTTAGCTTGTGTTATGGTCCAGTTATTTCCCGTTTCTGCCATGGATGTCCCATAAAGCAATAAATACACCTGCTGATCAGCAATGCTGCCCGGGTATGGGAACGTGCATTTTGATGCATCCTTGTGCTGACAGATCAGATTCTTGGCGTACTGAAACACCCATCAGACTTAACGTGTAGGAGCTGATGTCTTACTGAAAGTCTGTCAAAATTCACAGGCTGGGTGTTCATCTGCCTTGACCTTGCAGCTTGAGCTAGCTGCTGGGTCAGTTGAGCGCAGCACAGTCGTAGAGCTGGTGGTTGGGTGCGTGCTTACTGCCGCATACACGGAGGAGCCTGCAAGCCTGGGCTCGATCCTCCTTTCCTCAGGCTGGAGCTTGGCTGTGGCCCATGTGGCAAAGGGTCCTTAGCCACTGGGAAAGGAATTCCCAGTCTGTCCTACAAGATCTGTGCCATTTTGCATGGATTACTTGAAGATTCAGTGGATCACAGAGCAGAAAAAAAGGTTCCTGTTCTGAGCTGGGAGACAGAGGGAACAGGGAGGAGAGGAGTACGTTTCAGTCCTGGCTCAGAGGAATGATTGTGTGTTTTGTATTAAACCATCCTTAGATAAAACACATGGGTGCTCCTATGCATCCCAGCTCTGCCTCCCTCTTTGCCAGGAGGGCTTTAGCCATTAGGCTGGAGAGTCCCGTTATGCTCACACAGAATTTGCTTCCCTCCCATCCTCACCTATTCACTCTCAGCTTTAACTATGCAGTTTGAAGTGGCACTGCTCCCGTAAGAGAATTGACAAGACCCTGCCATATAGCCTGCAGTGTTGTAGTTAAGGGCACTCCCCTGGAAGGTGGGAGTTGTGGGTTTGAATCAGAGCTCCCTTTACCCAGTGGGTGGAAAAATGGAGCTGGTTTAAATAGTGGTTTCTGCTGTAGTGACAATGGACTGCAAAAGGAGCAGCAATATCCAAACGCTGTTTTCATACCAGCTGCTCAGAAGTGTCTGTGTTGAGCTTGCTGATTTCTAGGCAGTGTGCAAGGATGGAGGCTGGCTGGCTTGGAGCACATACTTGAGGCATTTGGGTTTTGGGTGGTCTCCGACATGCACTGGAGGGAGGCAGCTGTCTGCAAAGAATGGTGCAGAGCTGCCAGCCGCTGCTGTTGAGTGCGTCGGTCGTCTGTGCCCTGCAGCGGGGCAGTTGGGTGAGACAAGCCGGCAGATATGAAGCAGCAGGCATAGGGTATGTTTGCAGGGGCGTCTCCATTGTCTGGAGATTAGGCTTTTGCGGAAGGAAGCGGCAGCACTGGTGACCTCCGATATTGCACAACGGCTTGTTTTCTATAACTTGGTCTTTCCACAGTTTGGTTTTTTTCTGCATGATGTATTTGATTTGCTCCTTTCTCCCTGCCCAGGAAGTCCTTTGAATGAGCAAAATTGAGGAAGGAGGGGAGAACAAAATAAAAACTTTCTTTTTTCCCTAGAGGATTTTCAATCAAAATAATTTAAAATTATATAGTCAGAATGAATGTCATACTTACATGTTAAGTACTTGCCTACTTTGTGGGATGTTTTGTACAGATTCTTCACTAAATTATCTTAGCTACTGTTGCTAGGTAACATTGTTTGCTTCATAGCATCAGAGAAATAAGAGGGTCAAAGAGAGCAATTTTGTGTTATTATCATCTGAGTTATACTAATAAGGTTTTCATTGTATGTCTTAGAAATTTTTCCCCCTTTTTTTTTCCCTTAGGGAACATCATTGTCTATGGGAATACAATTGACATTTACACCACAGTAGAAACCCTCTTATCTCTTGGAATTAATGGTTCTCGCATACATCTCGTACAGCCTCCACTCAGCTCAAATGTTACTTGCCTTAACAACAACGAAATCGAAAGTGCTGTTCAGGAGGCACTGTCAAGGGCTGGCGTGTGTGTTTATTATGACAGTATCCTGGCACAGTGGAACGAAGGCGACGACCCAGACCTTATCACATGTGCTGCTTTCACTACAAATACAAAACCGTTTAAATTGCAATGTTCAGTAAGTATATGCTTTCATTGTATTTTCTTCAGCCTGTTTTTTAAGACAAAGACTGTCAAATTTAGGTAGTCCCTCGTTGGTTTATCTATTTTCTCATTGTCTCTAGAAGATTGAATAGTCACATGTTAGTATAAAGGATTGTTTTTAAAAAATCCAAACAAAACCATTGTTAATGCCCTGGCTGATTTGGATTAAAATGTATTTAAGTCAGCTGACTCACGAATAGTTGTTCACTGCTGAGTGACAGCTACTCTTAATTCATTTTCTAAATAATTCCAAAAATCTTTTTATTATTTAAATGCACACAGTAACTCCTGTCTACAGTTATGTGCATTTGATTAAGATTTGATTAAGTCATAGTAGAAGCCCATAATGTTAGGATAGGGAGGCCTACTATGTAACTTAACTGCAATACATTTTAAACAGATTTTTCTGCCTCTAGATTAATGACTGCATTTTGTTTATCTATAGTATCAGTGTCTAAATAAATCATATGTACACTCACAGGTATGGCCCCACTGTGAGATCTGGGACAGGTTTTAGCGTTTCCTAATGGGCAGAGTAGTTCTGTTTTTCTTTCATTGGGCTAATCCACATGAGTGAGCGCTTCTGATAAAGTCACTTCAAAACGTGCATCCGTAGGAAGCTGTATGGCCCCCTCAGCACACCCTGCTGTGTGCACACTTCTTTGTGCAGTAAGTCTGTTGTAATTCTGGAACGGAAGAGCCACATGCCTCCCTGGAGAGCTCCCCAGGAGTCGATGGTCCCTGCTGGCTCCCCTGGCCTGGAAAGCTCCAAATCATTGGGCCTTCCCAGCCCTTTTCTTTTTAATATATGGATAGTTAAGCCCTTCCTGATGGAGATGAAGACCTTGTATAGCACTTTCATCTGCTAGCAGTCTCCTGACTTTGGTCACCATATCAGTAGTGATGTTCCTCCCACTCTCTCCTCATCGCAGCTCTTCGGTTTCTCTCCTCTTTCCATGAAACCCCTCTGTTTTCAGCCTTCTTCCACAGAGATCTCAATGTGATTCTTGTCCTTGCAACTGAATAGCCATTCACCACCTCCCCATCAGCCCCTGGTCTTTTCCCCACCACCTTGCTTGCGTGGCCTGTGCCATTCCTTCAAAGACACTCATTTCCTCGTGGTTTGGTCCTCTTGCCCCTTTGTGCCCCGTGCCTGTCGTTCTACCAGTCGTGGTTCTTCCCTCTCAAGGTCTCTCTTACCCAGCCTTGAAGATGAGAGACATGCAAGTACATGTGATGTCAGGGGCTTTATAGTCTCCAAAACTGGTTCAACTGTCTTGCATGGCTCCTGTATCTGCTTTTAGCCGCCTGGGAGGACGGACTCAGAGGAGGACAGGGCTCCAGAGAGCAGCCTTCGCCAGGAAGGCAGCTGCGTTCGCAAGGGAGCAGGCTGTGCAGGAATAGGCACTGCAGCAGCTCTGGGCCTTTTGGGATTTGAGCCAATATCAACTGTTGATTGGCAGTTCTTGGGGGCTTAATTTGTTGAGTCCTGCAGGATAAAAACAACGAGAGAAAATCTCCAAAAGGCAGCCTCCCTCCCTCCCTCCCCTCCCGGGCTGACAGATGGCTCCCAGCCTGGAGATTGCAGCCGTCCCCTCCCCTCCGGTGACACCGTCCTGCCTGTCAGCCGGCAGGATGCAGGACTGTGTGGTCCCCTTGCCCTCATGGGCAGAGCTTCGCTGATTTTGGATATAAAAGATGGTTAGAATTCCATTAACTGCACATAGTTCATTACTTGCTTTATAGACGAACAACCCCGAGGCTCTGGCTTCTCTGCTTGCTGCATCTCTGCTGTACCAGTGAGGTTTTTTGTGGAATTTACAGCTCCCTTTGCTTCCCTCTCCTGTGCCTTTTCTTCCGGCTGGCTCATGCAGCCGGTCATGAGCATCTGACGCTTGCCCTTAGTCCACAGGAAAGCTCTTTGGTGGTATAATCAGGTAATACCTTTACCCAGGTCACAAGTGTGTCCTCCCTGAGGCTGACATTGAGGGAAGGACATACTACTGACGCTGGTTTGCCCTGATACAGTTATGTCTCAGACTGTTTAAGATGAAGGCAGCAAGATAACACATGCTCATCTAGTAACTTTTCACCCTTTCCTCAGCCTGCACAGTAATACGTCTTGATGGTGGGCAGTAACATTCAACTTGTCATCTAATAATTTTAAAAGCTGAGGACACTGATGAAAGACAAAGCTCTTTTTATAAAGGCTCTGGAGCGTCACAAACTGTATTGTTGCAATGAGACGGTCAGTCTTCATCTGTACCCTTTGCAGACCATGATCTTGTTTAAAACCTCTCTCAACTTTGTCATTCTTATTACTTTTAACCCTCAATGTCCAGGATGCAGTCTTGTTTACACTATTTTGGGAACCTTTGTTCTGCCAGCTTTCAGTTTATCCTTTGTAAGAGGCACCTACAAAGACACTGCTAGTAGCTGTAGCTTCTCCCACTTCTGCCACCTGCAGCACTCTGACAGAGGCGAGGGCGTGGGGCAGGGACTGTTCTGTGTGTGTGCCCCCTGGTTCCAAGCTGGAGTGACCCAGCCTTGCTTACCTGCTCCTCATTTCTGGTGTTTCGGAACCGAGACACCTCCAGGTGATGCGGGTTTTACCTTCCCCAGCACCTCTCTTAGCTTCATCTGAATAGGCACTTTTTTTCTTAGGGAGCACATTTTTGGTTCCAGATTAAAGAGGCAAAAGCCCATCTGAAAAGTCACTTTTAGGCAATGCAGAAAACGAGATAACACACATATAAAGAGAAATGCAAGATGTACGTGATTCTAAATCGATTCAAAATCTCCTCTCTGCTAATTAATGCGCAGAGTCTGTGCAGAGCGTGCACACAAAAGGCGAGGGCTGTGGTGGGACCCTGCAGTCCTCGCTCTCGCGCTGCGCTGGATTTCAAAGTGGCTCTTCAGGCATCCGGCACACTTTGCGTGACGTGCTGCGTGCACATCTGTTCCACACCGATGCATACGCGTAGGACGAATCAATGGCCGCTTCCAGCGCCGCCTGCTTTGTAGTGCTTGTCACAGTGGTGCTGCCTCAGCTCCTGTTTTGGGAGATGAGGTCTGATCTGCTTCCTTATGTCCCAGGAGAAAGGACTATGCAGGTGCCACAAGACAAAAGAAGGGAATTATCACTAGCTTTTTTCCTTTGAGACTGAGGAATTCCCTGAGGGGGAATTTAAGGATTTAGGGTGATTTTCTTTCAATAACCTTGAAATCTTCCTGTGGGGAAGACAAGCTCATGGCTTCAATAGATGCTAGTCCCAAGGTAAATCCCTACCTCAGGGCCAGTTCTGTAAGGAGGAGTAAGACAGCACAGACAGTGTTTTCAAAGAATGGAGGTCACATCTTTTTTTCAATTCCACATGGCAAATAGGTATCTGCTTGCTCATTACCAGATTCGGTAACTGACTGCCAGATGTACCAAGTGCTTTACCCACTGACACAGGCTCCTCTGGGCTGACCTGCATGATCCAGATGGATCTGACGTTCACCTAGACCTGTGCCCTGTCTCTGAGAGCGGCCAACCTCAGCTGCTGCAGGAGCAGTAGTCCCAAGCACTAAGGAGGTGCAGCTTAGTCTGCCTCTTACAGCAAGTATTATCCAGACCTGGAACAGCTAGAGATGTGTTTCAGTCCTGACAAAGTTTGGATATGCTTTCCAAAATCTATGTCACTGTCAAGTATAATAAATCTGAATGCTTTCCTTTTCAGGTAAATATTCAGCCCTTTTACACCTCTCACAAACATCCTGGCCTCCCCAGCTTCCACTGGCTTTAATTCTGACGCTGTAGTTTGAATGAGGGTGACGTTTCCTCTGAACAATTTGAATTTCCTATCCTTCCACTTCAGTGAATATCCCTGTGCTGGTATCCATAGTAACATAGTTTGGTGAACAGTAAACAGCACAACAGTTGGAAAAATATCTGTAACATACAGTTATCCTGCTAAAATGCAAAGTAAATTGTACTTTTCTATTACTTAGTTTTTCAGTTTGGCTTGAGCATTTGAAAGAAGAAAACCAACTTCATAAAGGGTTCAAGTCTATTTCATATGCTTGTATTAACGCAGAAAATATACACATCCACTCAGGCTATTTTACATAGTTAATATTAGAGTTTTTAAAATAAAACTCATCTAATAACCAGCGGTGAATGAGTCTAGTTTAGTAATTCTCCCCTCTACTGTCTTTGTTTTAATTTTTGTAGCTGTGAATACTGGATCAGAAGGATTTAGCTGTGTATGTAAAATCATACTTTATTTCATGTTCTTGTTTTTTATAATAAATAACTTCCAGAATGAAGTGTGGGTTTTGATTTACAAAGTTAGCCAGTAACTAATGTATGATAACCTGCACTTACTTACATCTCTTTTTTTAGGCATTTTTTAGCTTTGCCTACAAGACAGTGGATTATGAAACCTTTAAGGCAATTAATGATGCTTGCCTTGTTTTTGATGGAAGACTTGTGATTGATACCGAATTCCGAACTAATGATGTCAGTATCAGGGCCGCAGGTCCTTTGACAAAGTACTCGAGGAGATATTATGTAGATGAATGGACACACAGCAACTTCAATTCAAAAGAGGTTGGCTCTGAGCTTGCTGCATCTATGCTGAATCTCTTTGATCCAACCGCTAAGCCCTTTTCTAAGCCACCAGAAGGCACAGATAGACTCACCCCCATGTACAAAGGGTGTAAAATTAAAGGTACGTCAAAGTGGATTTCTGTCATACTTTCATACCCTCTTTGGTGTTTTTGCTGTTATCTTGTAAGGGCAGGTCCATCGTCACCTAAGATGCCATCTAATGGTAGTAAAGTCCTCAAAGCTCCTTATGTAGTCAGTGGAGAGATGTAAGTTGCAATAAAAGCTTTTGCTGTAGATTTTTGCTAATAGCGGACCAAGTTGTGCTTTCATTTGTACTGCAGTAAATATGGAGTGTTTCCAGTGAAACTCGGTGTCTTTATTCCAAGTTCAAGATCAATAAAGCTATAATCGGAACTTTTCAATGTGTGGCTACTGCACTAACATGTATATGAGTACCAAAAAAAAAAAAGCTTACAACATGAAGTCCACCAAAACAAAATAAGTTCCTTGTTTTCTTTTTAGAGCTGTTTAGTAAACAAACAAAAGATTATGGGTGAAGGAGGGCAAACAAATACTCTTTTTTTCTTTGTGTATGATTTAATAAATCTCATACTTTCATTTATGGCAGGAGGTGTTCTTCCTGGAGGCTATAATTACTTGCATATTTCCAAACCGGAAATCCCCATCCGCTTGGACTTAGCACTTGCACTGTGTGATCATGTAAGTTACATTATTTAACTTTTCTTTGTTTTGTCCTCCATTTGGAAAGATGTTCTTATTTAGCATAGCACAGGTGTATGCATAAGTACCACGCATCTTAAAAAGTACCTTGATTAAGCATGGGTCTAGGTATGTATGTAGAGACCTTCCGGAGATGGAACTTATCGGTAAAATCTGGAACGGAACAAACCACATAAAAATCTCTGTGATTTTTTGAAAATTTTTTTTAATACAAATTCACTGTCATGTTGTAAATGTGGAATACATACAGATAAGATTATCTGATTAACTTCTTTACTGCAGTTCTTAATTCCTTTGCCATAAAATCAACCAAAGCCGAAAGGGTTTTTGGTCCTTGAAGGCAGGAAATACTCATCAAGACCTAATGCCCTGAACTCTTCATTACTATTTGTAGCACTTTGGGTTTAAATAGCTCCCTAATGGGGCACTACAGCTCAACTCCTTGACCCTTTTTTCCCAGAGTTGGTAGCTCAGCACTGTGTCTGGCTCCTGAGCCGTTTTTCTCAGCACAAGTTAGGAGGTTATCACGTTGGCTTTTCCTCAGTGCTCTCTTTTTGAGAATGGCTTGGTTTTTGCATGATTCTATAGAGACAAGTAATTTTCTCAGTCATATGGAACACGTGGCTTCTGAAGTTCCCAGCACATACTTAATACAAAGCACATCAAGGTAGTGGTGGTATTTGCTATCCGATTTGCATAAGAACAAATCTGGTCAGCTAAGCCTGGGTGTGTCGTATAAATCAGGTACAGCTGGTGAACAAGTATGAATTATATAACTAACTGAACCTCTTAGAGGTTCGTTTCCATACTTTCTGATATTTGGCTTTCTCAAAAGTTGCATACTTTCTATAAAGAGGACACAGGATAGTATTAGCTGGATTTCACTAAAACATGCTTTCAGCCTTAGCGCTTAACCTCTTTCCTCTCTGGAATAAGATGCTATAAGTGCATACAGATGATAAAACTTCACAGTCTATCAGTGAAATTCAGTTGATTTCTAGACTAGTAGGAAAAGAATATATTCTGGAAGGGATGCTCCATACTTTGCTGCTAGAAAATAACTAGCGCTGCAACCATCAAAGTCATCTTTGAACAGGAAAGAGGGAAACACTTCACATAGTTGGGCTGTACATGCCCATGATACAAACATGGATACACTTCTCCTACTGGAGAACCTGACTTGTGAAACAAGAAAAGGACCAGATCCATATATTTTAGAGCCAGAGAGGACCATCCACCTAGGCAAGCTCCTGTTTCATACAGATTATACCTTTTTCCTCAGGAATTTCTGCATCAAACCATTCTTGTAGTTGATGTAAAGAATGGCTTTTAAAAGTCTGCTTCAGTCCTGATTTTAAAACTTGGACAGCAATGGCCTATAGAAAGAATTTAAAAAAAAAAAAAAAAAATCCATGCTTTGTGGGGAGGAATCAAAGCATGGCTCACCTTGTTTTCCATGCTTTGCAGATGCAGGATGAGCTGTCCAAAGCAGTATGTACTGGGAAGCAGAAAAGACTATCAGAGGGAGAAAAATTGGTTTTGTCACTCCAAATTGCTAGAACGCTATTAGAATTCTTTTGCTGCAGCTTTGATTACCTGCTGTCTGAAAAGGGAACATCTTTAAAGCCACTCCAGAAACTTCATGTAAATCCTAAAAGAATTTCCTAAGAAATAAGAGAAGCTAGTGAAATGTATTAGCTGAGAGATGTGGAAGTAACAAAGGTTACTGTAGCCTAGCAACAGGTTTTAGAAATATATAAAACTGGAACATGGATATAGCTTTAAAAAATAGCTTCAAGCTATTTGATCATCCCACTGCAATGTGAGGTTTGAAACAAATTTTTACATTTTTGTCTTTTATTAAGTGATTGATTTAACTAACTTAAACTAAATGCTACAGTTTGAGCATCGACCTCCAACGTTGTTCTTTTGTTGATAGTAGAGTTGGTGTTAGCAACACTGGGCAGCCCCTGTTCAAATTAGCAAGAGGGAGTCACTGAGAGCAATTCCAAATCATATATATGTGTGTATGTGTTTGTGTGTATATGTATACACATATACATATGCATGCATATGTAATGTAAGTATATGCATTTTTTTTTTTAAGGCAATAGTAATTAATCATTTAAAAGTCTCAAACATAGCCTGCAGGAGACGTCCTAGGAGATAAAGCCCAGCCTCCTGCAGTTGCAGGCAACCATCTAATATGTAGTGCCATTTAAAAAACTTAGAAGTTTGTTTTAGAACTGAACAGCGTCCTTCTTGGTATTTCTTTCCTTGTTGGAAGGCTCTTCCAGCACATTGCACCTCTGACTACTGGAAAACTTCTTACACAAAGCCAAAATTCTGAATTGGTATGTGATAAATCTTTGAGTTGTAACATTGAAGTTTGCTTGTAACTGATTCATATGGTAGTATCAACCATAGCTTCTATGATGTGCCATAAACGTGGACTCTGCAAATACACTGTTTGTATATACATACAGAAAAATATACATGTATAGTTATAAATCTGGAGAGAGAGTAAAAGTATACCAGCGTGTTCTTCATTCATCGCAATAGTATCCTATAGTAAATTATGATATGCCCTGCATATGCAATACTATGGACTCTCTATAATAAATCAGCATGAACAGATTTCAATTCAGTTGCCTAAACAGAGGCATCTAGTGTTGTCTGGGTTGCCCCGGGGCATCCCTCTTGACCTCCAGCTGCTGTTCCAGGAGGTCACAGGTCTTCCATGGATCCTGTGTCATAACTGCCAGCCTAGTTCAGATGGCCTAGATACCCTTAGGTGTTTCAAATGGCACTCAGGGTTGAGCAACCAAAGCCCACGCTGCCACATGCAGTCATATGCTGCACAGTTTTGTGTGCAGTTAATCGACGTCTAAACCACACGGAAAATCTTTGTGTTGAAACTGTAGCAAAGTGCCTTGTTGTATAAACCATGTTACTAGGAACAGGCATTCTTCATTAAAAAAAGGCTTGCGGATTTTAAGAAATGGTAAACATCAGCTAGGAAACCCTAGCTAATCCTGTACATATGCCAAGTCAGGTGTTCCTTCTATCTCCACAACTTTCCTTATTTTTTCTGTTCCAGGGGGTGGAGATTATAACTGGAGAGGCAAGACATGGGAATTATTTCAGGATGCACATCAACAAATACAGTGTGGTAGATAGCATCACCTGCTTTGCAAAGGAACCCTTCCCTGTCTCCAACTACATTTGCTTGTATGGACAGCATGAGCGTCTTCTTAATGATCTTTATTATCGCTGGAATGAAGGGCAGATCACAGATCTTTACAGGTAAGATAAACTCAACATTGTGCATGAAATCTATATTCTGGCAGAATTTTAGTTTTATTTTATTACGATTTATCTTCTGGCTGTTTTCCCTTAGAACAAAAGATAGATTTTAAAAAAATATTTTCCATTATTTGGCAAAATTATCAGTGGTAATGCAAGCCCTGAAGACCTTCCTGGAAAGAGCTGTGTGTCTGAGATCTACTTAGAGAAGCAGCAGTGGCTTACTTGACCATCTTTCCTCTGAAAGCGCATTTTAGTTTCTTTAGCTTTTGCTTAGAATATTCAGTAGACTTAACTCATTAAGCTGAACCTGAACAATCCTTTTTTATGAAGATTCATATTCAGAAGTCACTTCTTTTAAAAGAAGTCAGTGTTTTTGTCAGCTTGAATCAATTTTTCAAGCCGAAGATTTCTAGGGAGATTTTAAATCACTCATGATGATAGTCACATTCAACAGCTTGCCTGTTTATCTGGTGATAAAACAAACCCTAAAGTTTATCCTCTAGACTGCGTTCTCTTTATTTTAACTTAATTTTACAGCTGGAGGCTGTCTCAGGACTCTGCATATTTATTGGAGGTTCCCCATCCAACCTGCAAGACTTCTCCCACCCGCAGCACTTTGCAGCAGTGCAATAGGTCTTGCAGATTTTCTGAGGTGCTCCCCTCTGCCCGCTGTGCCCAAGCAAGTGCAGGACAGTCCTGGGGACTAGGTGTTCTAGGGCAAGGACTGAGGGTCTCTCAAGTGGTGAGAGAGACTAAGAGCCTGGCTATTTCTAGCCAAGTTTTATGCGCCGTCTCCTCTGAGAGAATTTTTCATTGCTTTTGGAAATGCAGACTTATTAAAGAAGTTATTACAGAAAGAGGAGTATCTGAAAATATGAGATCTTCTATACCTTTAATCTTCTGTTACTTCCGTAGAATTTCGTATCTTAAAAAATTACCTGGCCTAAAAACTCAAACTTGTTTTATTCCTTGTGCCTCAGTGCAAACAAGTGCTTTGGAGGTCAAGCTTGTTTAAAAAAAAAAAACAAAAACAAAAATGAAAAACAAAAACAAAACAAACAAAAAAACCCCAACAAAACAAAAACCAGCCTTGAGTTTCATTCATGGGGTGGAATTCTTTGAGCATGTAATTGAAACAGGAGGTAAAGAAAAACATCCTGGTTTCATTTTCATTTTAAAAAATCCCTCACAAATCCCTAAATTGTCACAGATAGAGAAGTGAAATGCCGCATTACATAAGCTGGTTTAGAGCTTAGAAAGCCAAGCACAGGAGCAAATGGTAAATTTTTATCGTGATACAAAGCTGATAGTGATACCTTAGAAGTCTCCAGGTCTATTTTGTTATATTTATAACTGATTTGAAGAAAGGCATAAATGGTAGCAAATTTTCAGATTGAACAATGTTATTTAGCTAACATTTTTAAAAGTTTGCTGTAAACGATGTGCTGTGGTCCAAAAGAAACTTTGCATGATAATAGCAATCTACTGGTTCAAAAAAACCTGTAGGAATGAAGCACCTAGTATCTTGAGACAGGGACTTAAGACCCTCTGAATTCCTGTAGCTCTTTCTCTAGCTTTTGCACTTCTGCTCATTCAGTGTCAAAAAGCTTCCCCAGAATATGGATAAGGCATTGTACACTGCTAAGGATGGAGAACTGAGAACGTCTGCTGAGACCAGGGAGGGGGGGATCCAGCCAAAGCCCTTCAGTTAATGACAAAAGATTGGTTTGTATGCTGTGTTTTGAGAATAGTGGTATCAGCTGCCGTCTCAAAGGGTGAAGTCCCCTGAAGAGGTCTCGGGACTTCACCGGGACTGGCTGTGCAGCTCTCATCATTCTTCTGCTGGGTTTTGCAGTCCTCTTCCTGCACTCTCTCCTCATTGTAAATTAGAGAGTCTAGCTCCTCATTTTTTCCTTCTCATCTTGTACTGAAAGACAGGATGAACCCAAACTTCAACTGTGAGGTTTAGAAGTTTCTTGGACAAAAATGCTTCTTTACAAATTTTGCTTCAGGAGACCTTTGTATGCCTCTGCTGAGAGGAGTGTGAAACTTGTGAATTATTGCAGCTACAGGGATTGATCTTGATTTATAGAAAATATTGGGTTTGTTTTACGAGAGAGGAATGGCACATAGCAAATGCAAAGTTCACATAAACAGTATATTGTCAGTAGGTGTTAAGTAGAAACTGAAAGAGGATGACACAGTTGTATGAGATATGGGCTAAGACGAGCGAGAATTTTCTCTCCTTGTCGCAGCTGATGCTGATCAGCTAATACATTTTGAGCACTGGAAAAACCTCAGTATTCAGGTTGTGGCAAGGTGCATTAGTCTTTTTCAAGGTGTTACAATATGCAAACACAGCTGTGACCTAATCTTTTCTATGAGCCACAAATGTTGCCTTTGTTGTTTGCCCAGATGTGGTTACAGTGTCAGTTGTTATATGTACTAACAAGTTTCACACCAGTATCAATGTCTGGAAAGATAAATGATCTTGCTTTGGGATTTCTGCCTGTAACACAGGTAGCAATGTTTTCCTGGCCCTGACAAAACCAGCATTTGTTCCCTTTCTCTCTGTTGCTGCCTGTTGGGCGTGTAGCCCAGCCCGAGGACCTTAGTGCAGCTGCACTCACCTGCACTCTTGATAGCTATGCACACAGATTTTGAAGAGATGAGACATTAACTTTCTGAACAGACAGCTTATTTCTTCATGAGGCAAATGACGAACGTATTAGCCTCCCTTGCTATCATGATCGTGATAGGATCCCTGCACAGTGCACAAGCTGATCGAGGGATTACATGTAGGATCAAGTTCTAAACATCCACAGAGATTTTAAAGATCTCGGGAGCGATGAAGATCCCAGTGACGATCTGTTAATAGGATGAGTCAGGCCAGTCAACACAGTAAGAGGAAGAAGTGCAACTTTATCTGATGGCAGCATATACACTCACTGGGGGAGTCATCAGCTCCTGCAAGACTGCTTGTATTTTAACTAGTCTTTGCTTACCAGGATCTGAAGTTGTGCAAGGTCAGGGTCCTCTTGCACCCATGAACTTGCAGGCACCATGACCTGCATATCTGGGTGGTCTGGCCAGGATCACTACTGTGCCACACAGAGGCACACCACTCACCAGGTTCTCTTCACACTTCTTGAGCTCTTCTTAATTAGTGATGATGAACTAATTTTGGACTTGTCTTTTACAGCCTTTAGATGTGCATGTTGTTTGGGATCTTTTGCCTCATTATTTTATCTCACCTCTCATTAGCCTGTGGCAAAATTCCTGAATTACAGTTGCCAGGTTTTTCTTATCTGGTTACTTTATTGCCTCCAGTCCTGTTTTTCATCTTCTTTATACTTATCTTCAGAGAGGCTTGTTCCTTCTCTTCTTGCTGTTTGGTCATTTGAATGAAATCACATATGTTGCTCTGTGGCAATTAACATACGCTGTTCTTTAATCCTTGCTCGCTTGTTTTTTCTGGTGCTTTCACACACACACGCGCGCACACGCATACGTTTCCATTCATATCAGTCTTGCTGGTTTTGTTACTATGCTATGAGAAGGATAGATTCTCTAGCTAGTTTAACAGGTGGGAGACGGAAGAGCAACTTGCTGCAGTAAAGGAAAGCCCTTTGCAGTCAGCCAAGGCAGAGTGAAAGGACTAGTGAGAAAAGGAAGAGACAGTGAGAGGAGGAAGCAAACTGCCTGCAATCTCCATGTAACAGAAAGCAAACTGGCACAGGAGAGTGCTTCTTGCAGGAGGAGGCAGAGCAATGGAAAAAGGCTGGCAATATAATGTATCATATCATATATACAACATGCATAAATCCACATAATACAATGTTATATCCAATATACATATATATGTACAATATAGAACAATATACAGTGTTAAAACCTAGCCGTGAGAAGGCTATCTTATTAGAAAACGATTAAACTGAAAAATGTTTTAGCGTCTCTTGTGAGATGAAGATTGTCTTGAGGCTCTTATGTACGTAAAACGTGCTGTCTGGTCGTTTTGGCAAGGAATGTGAAAATGCATTTGTTGATTTCTCTGTGTGTGATAATAATAAGAAAAACTGTTTTGGGTGGTGTTCACGTGGTCTATAATGATCTCACATGACCGTGTGAATGCAAACCTGACATTAGGACTGAATTTCTCTCTTTCAGTTTGAAAAAATCCTTTTAAACTAGTACACATTAAACTTACATCCACTTGCAGTATCTTCTAGCAAGATGTGAAGTGCCCTTAGTGAAAAGAAAATGCAGACTGTGAAAATGTTGTAGTTTGTTAGTTAAGCTTCTAAACTTACTGATTGGAAACATTTGTTCCCCTCCTCCCTTCTTTATGCCTCTATTTTGGGGAGGGCCTTCCTATAAGGCAAGAAAGCACAATGTTTTAATCTTTTTGGTCTGCATTTAGATTTCCCAGCATGGCATCTAGTTCCAGGAATGGACACAGTGGAACAGCTGTCACCTGGGAGCTAATTTATTTCTGTGTAGCATGCAAATTATCTTTTAAATAATTAGAGACTGCACCTAGCAATGAATTTCCTCACTGATTTGCGTTCGGTGTAAGGGCTGAAAGTTAACCCCATGATACCGGATTTCCTGACTATAATGCGCCAGTGCCATTTTCAAATTAGCATTAACAACAGGCCCTCAAGATCCAGCTAACTTGAAGAAGTAACCCCTTCCGGTTGCGCACATGAAACTGTGGCTAATGGTAATAATGAGATAAATAACATTTCCTTTTGCTGAGAGAAAAGTTCCATTGATTTCAGTATAAGTTCAACATGATTAAAAGCTGCAGGACTTGACCCACAACCAAATGAAAGATTGAAATAACTTCTCTCCCTTCCCCCTGCAGTAAATTGGCTTTGCGGAGGAAGCTACACAGGATGGTGGGTATGCATCGCCCTACCCCTGGTGCAGGCCAGCGGGGCTCACCAGTGGCTGCTGTCCCTGCCGACTCCCACGCCAGGGAAGGAAGCCTCTCAGCCCCTAGATTTGCAACACTTTTAAGTTCATAAATTTATCAACCTAGCAGGCAATAACTGAAGAAGCCAGCATAAAATCATCTGACTATATTGCCACAGTCACTTGGCTACAAAATGTACTAGCGCACTTGAGAGTCTAAGCTTTTAGTGAGTTAGATACTCCTCCTCCGTATTACAGATTTTTGCAGCTCACTGAAAGCCTCAAATGCTTCTGAATTAATTTTTTTTCAGGGAAACAATGCTTTTGGGTCTCATATAACACTGTTATCTGATGGAACTAAAGAATTTTTTAAAGTTTCTTTTCCTTTCTTGTTTAGCAGACAGGTACTATGGGCATTTTTAGAGGAGGTCTTGTTGCAACTCTACAACTGCACAGTTGAAATACATGCTACTCAGAATGCCTAGCCGCCTTAGCTGTGAAACAGATATTAATGAGATAACAATAGATATTAGTCTTTTTAAAAAATAATTGCCCATAGTTAAGCTTCTGCAGCCATATTTGGGCCTGATTCTCATAGGCGTTAGGTATTCCAGCTTAATTCAGAGTAGCGTCTGAGTGGTCTCAGTTCATTACTTAGCTAAACATGAATTTAAGAGTCAATGTTTTTTGTTTCTACCTATGCAAACAACAGCAGAGGGAATAGGTTGTTAAGCCAGAAGATGACCACATCCAGTCAGACAGCTGTCTCTTCTGACTGCACCACAGTGGGACGTGCTTCATCCCTCTGTTTTATAGGATGCCAAGGTCTGCTGGCCAAATTCTCAGGGCCTTGCACAGACAATATTTACTGACCAAGAAAAGTCTCATCCTGACTTGACATTGTGCTACAAGAAAAAGGCACTATTGCCATCAGCGATGGTCACTCTTCCATCTGCCTCATGCCACCATGGTGGGTGTACTTACTCCATCTGGGCCTTCAGCCACTATGTTGCTGAGCAGAGAGGTCTTACAATGCCGTGGTCCAATGTCAGGGCAGGCAAAACCACAGGAACCAAAGACACAGTATTCTAGAGCTGAGGTTTTTGTATACAAACCTTTTATGTCACCTGAAAATTTAACATCATTACTCCCTAGATTTGAAATCCACTTCAGGAAGGAGTTTCTGCAATTTTTAGTCATTTCCCATAAGGCTGCATCTCAAAAAGGCTCAACTGGAATTTGACTACCCAAGAGCGAGGCTTTTTCCAACAGGGAAGAGTTATCTTGCAGGAAAAAGAACGCAAATTCCAGTAGGTTTGCTATGAAGTGTCCTCTGTACCACACTCCTTCCCTTCCCTCAGAGGTCTCTGGTGCTCGCTTGAAAGCCTTCAAATTCTTTTCATTGCCGTAGAAGCCGATAAAAGAGGGGCCTGGGGAGAGAGCTCCAAAATATTTTTTCTTATAATTCTAAGCTTATAGATTGTTACTGGTCATCAGTGCTCCATACTGCTTCACAAAGGAGGAATGTAACCAGCCAGTTACACCCTTTTCTATTCTCCTGAGATGAAGGCAACTGTAAGGCAGTTGCCAAGTTATGGAACATGTCCACAGAGCGGTGGAATCTCCCTCTGCTGCATCTTAAGTACAAAATGGATAATTAGAGGGGTCTCCTGATACTTGGCAACCAAATGGATGCTCACTGGCATCATGCCTTCAATACGAGATAGAAGTGCTTCATGTAGGCTTCATTTGGCATTAATGAAAACCAAATCTACTACTATAATGCATAAAAATCTGACCCACTGATTTCTAAAACACTTAAGTAGCTTGCTTATCAAATTAGGTGTGAGTGGTTTTTTTTACTTGGGATTTTGTAATACTGTATTAATGAACTTGTTTTCAGTCACGACCTACAGAAGGTGCTGGTTGCATCACGTTAGTGTGGCAGTAATACTGATGACAAGGCAAAGGAGTACCACTGTTGCATGACAGTGAGTGCAGCAAAGGCAGCATCACTGGAAGAAAGGCACAGATTTGGTCTGATAGTGGTGAAGTGTCCCGTCAGAGGCAACATCGTTATGCCAATCAGTTTCTAAAAGGCACCCTCTGAAATGTTGTCTCGCTCAGCCATCCCCTTCTCAAGTTTCTTCTTGTACCTATTCACCGAGTTGACTCTCTGCGTAATACTGAAGTCAGTAAGATGCTGTATGTTAAGCACTCTGGCATTTACCAATTTGTGAAACATGCTGATAGACTAACACATGGTGTGGCAATCGAAGTGTTTTGAGTAACACATAGCACAGAGTACTAAGTGCTCTATTTATATTATGTTCGTATTTAGTTCTTAGATTAGTCGTCTGTACTTACCACGCTTCAGTTTGCATCATGGAGCCATCTCGGTGCACACAGGCTGGCATTCAGCTTTTGCTGTACATATATGTAGGCTTTCCAGCTAAGAGCTGAGCCATGTTACAGGGTCAGTCCTGTGAAGGAGTCCAGGAAGGCAGTGTGTGTTTTAAAGAATGATTAGCAGAGAAACCTTACAGGCACACTCATCCAAGCTAAGCTCAAAAAGACTTTGTTACTTTTTTCTAATAACTTGGTTTCCAGCATTTTAAGGACTTGTCTAACTCACAATTTGTCTACCCTGCGTAGTGGTCTCAAGTAGCACCATGAGGAGGATGAACACACCATTGTTCGTTGCACGGTAGCAAAACTGCAGCAAGACGCAGGGGCGCTCTGAGTGCCTCATCTCCATTGCAAGCTTTGGGTTCTCCATAGTTGGGGTTTATACGTCCACCAAGCTGCAAAGATCAGTTTGGGGACTGGTGATATGAGGGCCCAGGTCCGTAGAGAGAAGCTCCCATTGGCAGACATTAACCAGAGGCTCTTTGGCAAGCAGGAGCTGGGAGGGTGGCTTATGACTCTGGCAATGCCTATGCGTGGGACAAAAAGTACAGGTGATTTTGCTGAAATGTAGTGACAAAGGTATTTATTTCCCAGTGCCAGCATAGCAGATAGGATTCGGTGCTCACATATGAAGGGAACAAGCAACTTACCCATGCGTAGATCTGTGGTGATCCACCCCAGATGTCTGTTAGAAGACCTGTATTCACTGCTGTTAGCAAAGAGACACAAAAACAGGCTAGTGCTCCTTTTCCTGCATATAGCCTGCCTGTGGTGGGTGTTGCTGTCCAGGAGGCTGAGCAACCCTCCAAAAATAAGGGATACTCTACACAGAGTGGCAGAACTTCTACAGCAACAGGTACTGATAGGCAATAGGGCACAAGGCTGTCAAACATGCAAAAGCAATGTGTGAAGGGAGTCAAACTCCCTTTCACGAAGATGCTTTGGAAAATTCCACTTGGAAACTATAAAACTGAATAATATCACTGATTGTTTCCTTAGGGATTCTCTTCAAACCCTGTCATTATGCTTACATTACACTTTGTATTAGTTGTACAAGCTAAACGCTCAAAAATATTTTAAGTGGTATGAACCACATTTACTTATTTTAAAGTAACCATTTAGATCTTTTCTACTTAAGTTTAATTCACACATCATAATACTGTTTACATTAGGTTAAAAGTGATTTATTGAGCAGGGTCATTTAATGAGCGTTTAAGCAGAAACACCATACTGGACTGTTTATTGGCACAACTGTAATAAATCTCACAATATAACAGATAAATTAGGGAAAAGAAGGACATTTGATGTTTTTAGTAGTATTTTTAAAAGGACTAGGTAAAGATATAAATTCATTACTTATAGCCTCGATAATCAGTGATTATTTAAACATGAAATGCGTGCTACATAAAAAAGCTGGTTTTAAACCAGACTTTCAGAAATGAAGAGTGATTGTTCATTAAGAGAAATACTAGAATGCACTGCTGTCTGGAATTTGCCGGATCCCATACCATTAGCACACCGTGATCACATTTAAGGGATTCCACCTTAGGCTTTTGTTCATCAGGCAAGCAGTGAGACTTCTTTTCTGCAGGGCTGAAAAAAACCAGAAAGGAAATGTGGCAGGTAGTGAGCGTGGCTGAGAGGGACTAATGCTACTCAGTACACTTTACAGCCTAATTAGAGGAAAATTTGTGTGCTTTTTATGAAGACAGAGACAGGATAAGGAAAGAGGAACACATGAAGGGATATAAAAGCACTAACAGCCTTTTGCTACCAGAATTAAATGCTAACCCCAAGGTGCACTGGTAAAGCTGTACTTACATAGCAAATCAATATAAATGGTAGACCCCTTCAGGTGGCCTAAGATTTCTAGATATTAATGTAGTTTTTAAGGAGCAGCTAACTGGCTAATGAAGAGCTACGTTACTAAGAAACCCCACATCCAAATTAGTAAGTAAAGGCTAGTCGGCTGAATCTTATGGCATTAATTTGCAGTCAAACCTTGCTGATTCATACTGATAATTATGCAAACCATTATGAATGATTGAACTCAGAATTCATAAGCAAATAATTGCAGAAAAGCAATCATACCACTGCACACAGCTTATTTGTTGATTTTGTGCATCAGATTTAATTTCCTTTTAATTGTTTTTCATAACACATTACATGTGAAATAGTACTATGTGAAAAAAATCAATAAACCTTATTTCAGGGTCAGCCATAGCTTCCTCGTAAGAAGAGCAGACAGCAATGTTTTTATACCAATTTTAAAGAGCACAGAGTTTAGAAAATTTAAAGAGTGGCTCAGTGAGCTACACAGTAACTGCTACTATCTAGTAAAGTACCTAAACTTTACCAAATACCAGTGCTGAAACAATGGAGCATATCTCTGGAGGATACTCTGCATAGGAAAGAACCGCCGTATCTCAACGTGAAGCGAATATTGCTAAGGTCTGCTTTCTGATGGTGTCTCCAGGTAATGGCACTTTAATGTAACATTTCCAGGATATTCAGAATGCAGAAAACAGAAATGATTTATCAGTCATGATGGATAACTGGCATTTGTAAAGTGAAGATGCTGGCAAGCAACACCTAGTGTAAACCATGACACACATCCTGCCAAAGTCAGTGGGTCTCTGCAGTAACCCCAGCGAGGTTTTGGACTGGGCCCAGTGGGATGTGTTGTCCTCTACGAGGTCTGGATTCAGTGGCTTTTTGTCTTGAGCAAGAACTGCAAGATCAGTTGCACTTCACTATCTTTTGCTATTGCAGCTACAGAAAAAAGGCTCTTGTGAACCACAGGTTTTAAACCAGTTGTCTTCCAAAGAAAAGACATTCTGGGTTTGGTCATAGTTCTATTAAAAGCGATAAAAAAACCACAGGCTCCCCTTCTATGATTTACTTATCAAAAAGTACAAAAGAAGTGGCAACCTATAAATTAGTGAACACTAACATTATTTTGTAAATCTGCCCAATGAAGTAAATCACAGATTCATTATCCATAAGACTATTGATTTCACTAATTACTGGGTCAGAGCAGTAACAGAAAGTCCTAGATTAATGAATTTAACAGGAGTGACTAAAATGCCTGGACAAACAGGTGTTCAGTGAGTAGAACTATAGAGCAAGGAATTAAATAGCTTTCTTGCTACAACTATGCTGTTGGTTCAACATTTGCTTGATTGTTCAGCAGTTGTAAGTGAATTTTAAGAAATTGAAAACTAGGGAACATTTTTTGTTCTTTGTGATTAAGAACAATGCTTTCAGGTGGTGCTTTATGGGATTTTATACAAATTAGTCTTGTTTTTTACCTACATAAACAAGCTGTCCTTCAAAATTATTGGTCAGATGATATTTAGGAGGAAATGCTCAGCGGGTTTATTTATATCGTTTTTAAATTTACACTTCATGATTCCTGGTCCAGCTATGCAAGGCAGATCTGGAAATACTCCTTTAACGGGAATCACAATATCTTTGTAATTAAGTCTTATAAACATTCATATATTATCCCCAAAACAACACATCTTCTCCTTTCCTGGCAAGATGGGTCATTTCACCTTACGTGCACTTGTGTTGGAGAAAAGACTTCTGCTAAACTGCAAACTGTGTTTGGGAAGTAATGTCACAATGACCTGGAAATTAAAATTGCATTGCATCCCAACCCACTGCAGTACTTTCCCCATTCTCGGGAATTGGAATTCCCTGCTCTTCACAGGCACTCCTGGCATAATTGTATTGTACTTGAGCCCGTGTCAGCTAACCAGCTGCTTCAGTTTCATCTGCTTGTCCTTCTGGTTTGGTTTGTAGTGTTTGTAATAGTAGCAACTTTCTTCTAACTGACCAGATAGCAGCAAAAACCAGAAGGAATGAGCAAAAGCACACCAGCATTTGAGTGGCTTTCTCCATCATGTGCCAAAAGCACCGATGAGAAACTTGGCTTCCATAAACTGCCAAAGTCATTCAAGTTTAAGGAATCCAAGCATGCTAAGGAATGACTGAATATTCTGAGGTCTGAGTATTTGAGAACTGATAGAGTGTCTTCCAGATGCAGCTGATATACCTGGAGAGTTTGCATTTCAAGCATATTTCTTCTTAAATAAATTTCAACCTAGAAAAATGGACATCCAGCTTGAAAATTCACTGTGTTGTATTAAGTGTGGGAAGCTACAGAGAGGCAAGGACACTCTATACTACTTACAGATTAACAGGAGATTATGTTTATCAATGACTCTGCCTTATGCTGTGTACTAAAAAAATGTGTGCTGCTCTGCATATGCTTACAGTGCTGGATGATGGAAGATACAACTCTGACCAGAGTCCCACTGAGTTTCATGGGACGTAAGGCAGATCACTAGCAAATAGCAGACTGCTTTGTGAAGAAATGAATGTGGTTTCAAGAGATCTGTATTAATGATTATTTAGAGATGTTTAACAAAAGATGCAAACAGAGTCAAACCACTTCGTAGATTGTCTGAGTTTCTGAACTTAGTTGTTTCCTTCAATCTCATGTGTGTTAGTGAAAGAGTGGGGACAGCAGGGATGCAAGGAGTTGAATTTGGTTTTGTTATTGTTTCCATAAAAGCTTTGAGTAGCACAGGAGCACCAACAGACACAGCGTCCTCAAAATCTGTAGTTAACATGCCAGTAGTCTGCAGAGGGATTCTTCAAAGGCATCATGACAAGGAATGGGTGCCCACCCACCCTTCGAGCTTCTGAAGATCCCCTACCTTGTCCCGCTCTCACAGCAGAGAGAAGTCACTGGGAGCGTAGGTGAGGCAGCAGCGAGTGCCTGCTGCTTAGGGCACAGTTTAAATTCCCTTAACTGGATTCTGCGCTAGAGCACGGCGGTCTCGGCGTGACATGTGCTCTGGTAATTTGATAAGATCACCTGCAGGGAGGGATTATTCCACGTAGTTTAATGAGCCGTTAGGTCTGCATTCCCGGTGCGTAAGGTGTGCCCATAGGCCTGTCTGTGGTGGCACCGGTTATTTCTGCTGTCTTCAGGCTCATGGAAGCAGCAAGAAAAGGAATGGAAGTAATTAAAAACATATTACAATCCTCACATTAAAAAGAAAACCACTATTTTTCAGGCTGTAATAATGAGATTTACTTTCACATTAACAGGAATGAGAAAATCAAACCTTTTTTAAAAAATGGTTTCTATTTTTTTTTTTTTTGTCATGTTGTATACATTCATATCGTGGCTTTTCAGTTTCTCTTTCCACTGGTCTGTTCTGGTCTTGGTTTGTTTTTGTTTGTTTTGGGTTTTTTTTGAGAGGATTTTAGCTGAGATTCTCCAAGAAAAGGTATGAAATGCGTAAAGACAAAGTCAACAATGGTCCTCAGAAGCCTATCTTTGGTAATATAAGTGGAAATTATTCGGGCCTTGCTTTGCTTCATTTTCACGAAGGGAAGCCCAACTTGCAGAAGTTTGGAAAACATTGCAGTGGTGCGATAGAACTGATCTGTATGAGTATTGCAGTTATGCCAAGCTTGTGAATGATAAAAGTTAGGTCCACCAGAGTAGATAAGCTTACTCTACAGAGCTGTCTTCACCTTTCTTCCATTACTTTCTCATCATGGGATTTAAAATTTATAAAAATTTCAATTATTGATTGTTTTTATCTCTTGTTTATTGTCTTGTTTTATGAACAGAGTGTGTTATTCTGAAGGTTTTTAACTCAATTTTTAAGATTTTTCTGGCTTTAGCGCCTTGCTGTCAGTGATGAGATCTTGACTTAGACGGCAGAAATGCTGCCAGAGGTCAGTGTCGGGTCCTCGCTGCCTCTGCTTGAGAGTGCCAGGATGCACCGTGGACGTATGGCAGCTTCAGAATTAGCTTTCACAGAGGTGGAAGCCTTGTTCTCCAAAAGTGGTGTGTAGTTGCAAATGAAATGTAGAATAAATACAGGTAGCTCTCAGACAGAAAGCCATGCATGTGCTTACTCCATTTTTGCTTGCTAGCAGTGGCCAACTTCATCCATTGTGTTTAATGCTGTTTCTCTTGAAAAGGGAAAGATTCCACATCTTTTGTACAGGACGCCACTAAATATTTTCCTCCTCTTTCCC
>NW_010522294.1:38631-43770 GCF_000687285.1 Phaethon lepturus
AATGTAGGCTACACATCACAAATGAGGCAGAACAGACTTTAAATATTGTTTGTCAAAGAAAGGCGAGACCAGCTTCCTAGCAACAAAAAGGATGTCGCTTATTGTCTTCAAAAGGAGACCATTTCATCCCATCTCGTTACAAATGCCTTCCCATGATAGCTTCTGTCGGTATAAAAGTCTGCCAGCAGGGGATCCCCGTTAGGAAGTGACCAAGTTTGAAAACCCGTTATGCTCCTGGCAAACATTGTCATCTTGTACATATTTAGCCTGATCACTCTGGCAGGTTATGAAAGACTAAATGGTGCAAGCACATGCGGCAGATGCCGTTCTCATGATAGTTGAGGAGCCTTTGAGCCTCTGTTGGTAGCATGCCAGCTTCATCTCGTATACTGAAGAGCATTATACTTTCAAGCCTTCTACGGCTTGCCCTGAGGGACTGCTGCTGAAGTGGTAATAAAATTCAGAATGAGCCTCAGAAAGTCAACTTGTTGGTTTGGCTTCAAATGGGTTTTTTCATTATTAAACTTCCCTTTAGCAGCCATATGTAGATCTGCTTTCTCAAAACCGTCATGTGCCCCTTTAGAAAAGGTGATTCTAACTGAAAAGATCAATAGATAAAAACGCAGAGCCAGCAAAGAAAGGGGATTGTTTCTGTGAATAATATCTTTAAATTGCATTTGGTGGTTACATTTCTTCAGGTGAAGAGAAGTAAAGGGAATCTGGGAGTAAATGTTGTTTACCAGTAGCTCCTCTTGGCAGCCTATCTAGAAAATACAGACAAGACATTCTCCATTCCCTATAAAAGGGCATTTTATTTGCATTAAACATTGCAAAGTGGGTGATGCGTTTTGAGCTCTAAATCTGTGAATATTGACAGGAACAGTTAAAAATGCAGTTATGGGCAGTGCTGGTAACAGTAGCAAAAAGGTGTAACATCCCTGAAACATTTTGTAAGCATCATTTAATGCAACATCTCAGTGAGGTGGGTGAACAACTTAACCAAGGTAAGGCAGTTGGAAGATGTGCCTCAATCAAGAGATGAAATCACCTTATCAGGGTTAGCATTAAAATTAAGCTGCCAGCTTGAAAACAAAATGTTTGGCCAGTGGAACATGGCTTTTAGCAGGTCATATCAGTAAAAACAGAGTCTTTAATTATCTTAATGTATTCTTGAATAACACTTCCCTTTTCCCTGCTCTGCTAATACAACACTGAGTTAAAAATTTGTGTTGGGTGGGGTTTTTCTTTTGAAATTGAAGGTTTTTTTAAATATTTGGGGAATAATCTGTTCTTCTCTAGCTCTTTGCACATGTTATAGGCATATAATTACTTAAATAAAGATACTTAGAGCTGAGCTCATCTTTTCTAACATTTCGTATCTGAATGAAGAGGTAGTTTCAGTCACGGTAACGTGCTACCAGAGACTGTTAGGCTGGGCAGCACTTACCACAGCAAGAACACAGTATTTGTAATACTTAATTTTAATATAAATATTTATTATTTATGCTGTGAAAACATCTATTGGACAGAGCCCCGCTGTGCTGGACACTGTGCAAGTCTAGGAGAGGCAGTCGCAGCCAGCCTGTGCTACAGAGATGTGCAGAAGAAGGGGCACAGTGGGAAGGGGGAAGAGAGCTTATGATGGGATGAGTATGTAAAAAAAAAAACAAACCCCGGCACAGTTCTGCCAGGTGCACAGTGTTATTTATTGTGCATGGCATTAATGAGAGATGAAGTTTCATTTAAAGAGTGGGAGGCGGAGAAATCCTGCCATTTGACATTAATGAAAAAAAAAAAGTCTTCACAAAAAGTAAAGTGCACGTTAGTTTTCTGTAGACAGATATGTGAGAATTATTGAACTTGTGTAGCGCTTTGAAGTTGCTTTACCCAGATGTTCATTTAAAGACCACAGAACTGCGTCAAGTGACAGTGTATGCCTGCTCCTGACAGCAGCACCAAGCATGCTGCTGCCGTTCCAGAGGAGAACGTTGGTCGCAGCCACGCTAATGCACCCATCTTAAAACTTTCTGGGTGACGCTGCTGACATCTGTTTGGTCATTACTGGGATGAACGCGGAGCACCCCCTGACTCCAGTTAGCATTAGCAAGAATTACACACAGAGCATCTCACTGAAGCTTTAAAAATTACTCTTCGTTATAGAGGAAAGAGAAATAAATCACAACTTTGTAATCTAGCTGCCTCCAGTTATATTTACAGCCTTGAGGTTCTACATCGAGCCATGTCCTCTCCATCCTTTTACTCCTTTTTCACTGAAGAATGCTGTCATGAATGCTGTCACTGAAAGGAAAAGTTACAAGAGCTTCCTCCTAGAATAGGTTCAATTTAGCTTCAGCGTACTAGTGCAAAGAACATATTGCAACACTGTGGTGGCCTGTTTTTCTGGCCTTTATTAATCCAGAAACCTTAATGATGAACAACATTTGTGTCATTGTCTACACAAATTTAATTTGTTTATGCAGCAGTTCAGTTAATCCTGCAATCTGCTTTTCTCAAATGAGGACAGATAATGGAGACACCGTTCTTTACAGGTCTTCAAGCTTTTAAATTGTGATAAAATCAGGATTCTTCACTGGGTCTTGCCACAGCTCTGAATTAAGCCACTTTAAATGTAATTACTGAAGCTGGCTGTACATCAGGAACATCCATTAAAAGAATTGATTGACCATGCTGTTACGGGAGGCATTTTATGAACAAACGATCATGATGGGTCCAGAACCGTAATTTATAAAGGCAAAAAAGCAGGTAAATACTTTATTAGTGGTTAATGAGAGGTTCACAGGATAACTAAATTTCTTCTTTTTTAACCAGCTACTTCGGGGAACCTTGGTCCATGGCCATCTATCACGATCGGTTTATTGATCTCAAGAAGGAACTGCGCCAAATCCTGATGTCGGAACAGGTAAGAAAAATGACTGGCGAGTGCATTTTATTATTTAGGTAATTTGTTAGTGTTGTTCACTTTGGTTTCTTCTCCCATCTTTCTCCCAAAGCTTTATGTTTCTGTTTAGCTATTTCCTCTGGGAAGCCTGAGCAGATCCTGTACCTCATAAGGGGGGTTCACCAAGTACAGCATAGTGTTGAGTTTTGTTATTTGGGCATATTTCCAAATTTGCCAGTAGAACTTTAAGTTGCTTTGTTTTCCTTCACGGTGTTTTTGCATTATATGTGCAGTCTAGCACCGCTACCCAGCAGCATCTGGAGGCTTATTCACTCAGTTATCTCCCCCTTTTTTTTATTAATGCTTCCTAATAGAAATACACTACAGGCCATCCTAACACTGTCTCAGCTGAGCCCATGAGAAGTAGATTTTTTAACATCTACCCACAGGGAATGGCTTTTGTAGCTGAAAGAGTGAAAGCAACTGGCTTTTTCAGTGATAAGTGGATTTCCTGAATAGGGATGAAATTAAAATGTTTGCTAATGCTGTTTACAGCTTTGGCCTTAGTACTGTAGACAGAGGCATAAAGTCTCGGCAGCCTGTAACTTTGCCTGCTCAAAATCCAAAACCCACTGCACTCCACGGAAAGAGCTGCTAACTGCAGATTTCCAGGCACCCAAGAACTGCCCCCTCGCCCCCCGATGAATTTCTGGCTGATCTCAAACCTAATGTGCAGTCTGGATCTGGATGCTTCCAGCCCGCTACTTGGGAGCAGTTCACCCCCTCTCTCCTCTCCTTGCTTTTGCTTTTGTTTAATGCAGCGGCGTTCCGTGCGATGGCAGTATTTTTTCAAGTATTCGCTCACTGAGTTTTTGGACTGTGCAGAAAACAAACGGAATTAGCTGTAAACGGAGGCAGGGTGACAAAAGGAAGGGACGGGGCGTAGACTGTAGCCCACCCATTTCCATGGCCCAAAGTGGCGTGCTGTCGGCTGTCGCAGCTGTAGCTACACAAACGCTCGACCCCTGCCTCCTCCCAGAAGGGCTGGGTGCAATTTTCCTCCTATTGTCATGACACAGAAAGTGCCTCAGCACAGTTTGATTTCAGATTCTCTTGGAAGACATCTATAAAAGAATACAAAATGAAATTCTGTGCAGAATGGGAGGCCTGAGGAGAAGTGTGTTTCTTGCCATCGTTCGACCACATTTTGCATGCTGTAAGCGTGAACAAGTTTAGAGAAGGGAATCTGTGTCCTACTAATTAAAGACCTGCTTGCCTCACCCCTTCCTTGTTGCAGTAGTCCTGACACACAAAAATAGTCCCACTGAACGGACTGAAAGCACCTCTATGAGGCAGAAATGCTTACATGAGCATAGATGACGGTATCTGCACCTGAATGTAAATTTGTCCTTACTTTTTGTATTTTTATGTGGATTTTCAGCACTGCGATTTTAACTATATTTGCTGAATGTCACATTTGTATGTTTTCCTCGGGTGCTCCTTCTAGACACTTTGCCAAATACGTAGCAGGTACCACGTGCCTAAGGAATATATCCTAAATGCCTCGGGCTTGGCTGTATTTCTATATGGAGCAAGAGACCTACTGTCTTTGCTTCCCGTTGCTTATATTGCAGCTCACTTGGGCATGCAGATAAACTAGTAATGCAACGTGGAAGTGAGGAGGAGGTACACCTCTGAAAGGGATGTTTAAGAACCGCAAGTGAAAATACACGCAAGTCGGGCATTTCTGGTTACAGTTGCCTCAGAAGCTGGCACTCAGGCTCGTGCGTTTAGGGATAATGTTCGCGAGTAGGAAGTGATGTATGGACAGAAGACGCAGCTACAGCTGGGCCAGGGACTACGTTGTTAGCCTGTGCGCTGGGGTTGTCGCCCCGGCGCGGCACTGGCGTGCGCCCGCCCACCGCCAGGAGCCGGGGAATGTTTACCCTTCTGCGGGATCGCAAACATGTGTTTATTCCCGCGTGCGGAGCTCCAGCTATGCAAACATGCAGATGGCGGGGCTGCGTTTCTGCACCTACATCAGCTGTTGGAGTATTGCAGCACGCCGAGGGCGCACGTGGGCAGCGCGAGGGTTTCTAGAAAAGGCGCTTGTCCGCCATAGGAAGCAACGGTTCGCTTTTCAAACGCAGCTGGGGTCCCCCTGAGGAGCCCCTTAACAGCAGCAGTAAATGAGGAGCGGGGGGACTGCGCGCCAGACTGGGTGCTAGCACGGGACGAGG
>NW_010522295.1:0-21554 GCF_000687285.1 Phaethon lepturus
GGGGGCTGCTGGCGCGGGCCCTGCTGCTGCTCCGGCGACTGGTGCTGCGCGGAGCTCCGCCTGTAGCGCGGAAGCCGAGGGAAGGGAGGGAGTTAAGAGGCAAGGGCCTCTTTCAGAGTATTTCCTACCGAAGCAAGCTTTACAGTTCTTACACCCCCGCCCGTAGTTCTTGCTCTTCTAACAGAGCGATAAAGCAAGTTCAAGTGTTTTTGGAAACATGCTTTCCTTCGTGTCGTGATTTGTCAGTCAACTCAGCTTTTCGAAGGGCTAATACACAGTGCTGGGTATTACTGACATTAATTATACTTAAGCAATTACATTTTTATGATGCCTGTTATGTGTGGATTTCAAAGCATTTCAGGCAAGGAAATCATCAAGATTATACAGTCAATCAAAAGGAGAGAAAAAGATTGACTGGCACAATGCACACAACAGCTTTCTGCTTGCCTCTAGCCCACAACTCTTCCCCTGTGGATTACACAGGATGTTTTAATGACGTCTTTTTCAGCACCTTGCATTTCAAGAGTAGCTGAAGCACCAGAAGACGCTGCCTAAAAATGTGGTGGGAATTGTATCCTTGAAGATCTTCAGAACCTGACAAGGCACTAAGCAGCCTAACTTTTGAAAGGAGAAGATCAGATTCTGGACTCTTAGGTCGGAAAGGACCTCTAATTACACCTAAGATTAGGTAAATTGTCAGTATTGTGAGATTCTGACTTTGTGTCAAGTAAAGATTTATGCCCTACGTATTTTCTCTACTTGAAATATATTTAGTCTAGAATAATACTGATTACTAAAAGACATTGCGTCAATAGAAGAAGTAGAAGCTTGTCCAGACTAGCTTTTGAGCCCTTGGGAAAATACTTCACAGGGTGCGTAAGAGGCCAAAGCCTCGCTATTGTGTGTACCGCTCCTTGGTAGTCCTTTTGGCTCATATTCTACAAATACACACGCCAGTATATTAAGTACATCTTTGAATGGAGCTATTCAAAGCAGCATCCTTTATAGATGCCTGTATTTTTTTAATAGTATAAAGAACGAAGTGCAACAGCTGAAAATATTAGAAGACCTATTTATTTTACCATTGGCATCATCTTTACTGCAAGTCTTTCAGTTTTTGGTTGTCTTGCTTGGTTTTAAGCATTTAAGCTACATCATAGTGAAAACCTAGCACTAGTAAGATAACTAAACTTTTTCCACAATGAATTAACTATCAATTAATTCCTTTTTCCGAATAGATAAAAATACAAATGAAATACTAAGGCTATCACTGAAAAAATCAAGTTACTAAGGCTTTCACTAAAGCTTTCTATAAAAATTGTGTAATTAGCAGAAACAGTGGTTCTGCTTGTTCACTTGAATAATGCACAAAAAAAGGTCCAGCTGTAAACAGAAGCCAAATCTTATCAGTACCTGCATTCTACTTAGTTCAACACTGAAGCATTTTATGTAGGTCCAGGACTGCTACCGCAGTCATTATTATCAGTCAAGAAATACTGCAGCTGAACCACACACTGAATCTTCTACCCAGAAGTGCTGACATTTCCACACACTTTCTATTTCAATCTACTTACTGTACCAACGTAGTTTGCCTACTAGATGCAGGTGGTGTTTTCTGTCATAGATATATTTTTCTGCACATACAGCACATTAATATTTTACCTGCTTTAAACATTTCACTGATTAAAAGGAAACAAATTCAGACACAACATTAACGCTTATCAGTTTCTGACATATTAATTAGAGCAATATAGCCCTTTCTTACAAATGGTATAAAGCAAACTATAAGAAGATTCAAACAGAAAGCAAAACAAATGTTACGTAAATCAAGTGTTCAAGAAGGTTAAATTAAGTTTAAAAAAAACCCATAAATCTTACTGATAAAGATTTTGTTAGCTATGTTAGCATTATTAAAAAAAAAAACAACTTATCGAATTACATGTCATTTAAATTTACAAAGCACAACAACTCTGTCAGTGAATGTTATCACTGAAAAACATGAGTCCAAGCCAACTTATATTCTCTCAGGGCTTGCACTGTTGTGACAATACCTCACGGTTAATAATGATGTTCTTCAACATTCTGCAACAAAATCCAAAATACTCTTGAAAGATGTTATTGATGATCTTTGTTTTTTTCTTGCCTCTATAAAGTGGAGATAAAAGAGAAAATATCAAGACAAATGTTGACACAAAACACTGCACAATTTTATAAAACATTTCAGTAGAAAAACACTTGCCACTAAAGACTCCCAGACATGCAAAGCACAGGAGAAGTGCTCTCTACTCCATCCGTAGAAAGCATCTCTGTGTAAGGAGCGTACACATTAAACATGGTGAAAACTGCCAGAGAGATTTTTAAAAACCATCATCAGAAAAGAGACTGAACAGAGAAAATATCAACTTCCTAATAAACACAGGGATTATTTAGAGTCCTTAACTGACACTCTTATCCTATTTGTATCCTGTCAGGTGCCACTGGAAGGTTCAAAGGCTCACTAATTTAGTTCTCTCTGCAAGCACAAGCCCTGACTGAATTACATTGAAGACCATTCCAATGCTTCGTGCGCACACCATTGAACTGACACAAAGCACAATCCCACAGGCTGCAAATTCTGATAGCTTGTCTTTTTTTTTTTTTTTTTTTTACAAGTCAGTTGAGGGGTAAAAGCTGAAAACTGAGCTGACAGCATCTATGATTAGTATAAAATTAAATTATGATTACTTGCAACTGTAATCTGTAGTATTTCTTGGAAAGATCAAGACTCGTCCGTCCTTTCTGAAACGGGTAAGACCACAAAATTGAATTCCAGTGATTACCCATTTTTTTTACTCCATTCAAAAGATAGTTTATTTCTTCAGTTGTGAAATCTTTTCGGGTTCTTCTTCTCTTGTTTAAAGTTCTTGTGTTCATGTCCAGGGAACATATTTCATTGTTCTGCAAATATTTAAGTATTTTTAAATTATGTAAATTTACATACTAGTTCACATTTGGAAGTTAACACATTATTACTGACAAGACAATCTTATGTAGTTCTAAAGAAATGATCGCTTTTTGAAGACAACAGTGGTTCTTCAAGATTTCTTTATAGTCACGCATTTACTGAAATCCAGTCTTTTTTCATGACCTTTACCTTCACTTCTGTTGTGCCTACATAGTTAGTATCTTTAGTATGTTTATTCCTTTAGGCTTCTGTTACTTCTATTCTATGCAAATTTTCGTTAGTGCAGGAAAAAGCATACCTCCATATCCATTATTCAGAAAGGGCTGTCAGTTGAAAAATGCTTAACTCATTTTAGGGATAAATCAGTATGACTGGAGTAGAATCAACAGAGAGGATTATCTTTTTAACAAGGTTCAGTTTGCTACTTGGGCTCCTGTTAAAGGTGACTTAGAAAGAAATTATGCAATTCACAGTGATTTTATCTGAACATTTATAAATACATGAGTGTATGATTAGGCTTTGCTTAACTAACCTCATCTTTGTCAAGTGAAATTATGCAATTTTCTTTTAAGCGCTGACATTGCTGGTTGCACATTTCTTTGACCCTTTGTCTCTTCAAGTTAGCATCTCTGTTTTTTCGGAAAGCTATAAAATTGCGAACAAGGTCACCTCTTAGTTACTGTAACCAAAATCTACTGTAAAACTGAATATAGTGTTGTAAAGGAACATTTCTTCTAATGAACTTGAATATATAAATGTTGCCTTATTAGTAATAACTCATTTTCATTAGAACTTTTTCTCATCATTGACATTAACACATGAGGATTACTTATGCATTGGAAGCAACTAGCAAACTATAGGAATTAACTCAAACATCAATAATATATGATTGAAGGTACAAGAACAAATCTATCAAAATTGCTAGCCACTTGTCGCCAATAACAAGCACAGGTACTTTTCTCAATACCCTGACCTAAATGCAAAACATGATCTTTAAGTTATGCTCATTACAGAATTAATTTTCTGGTAATACTCACACTTTTCATAGGTAGGTATCAAGTTATAGTCATCAGTCAACCTAGTGTTTTTACTATGTTCATCTCTATTTGAAGTATTAGATTTGTTTTTTCTAATTGGAGTCAAAAGAATACCTTAAAAAAAAAACCAAACAATAAAACATTATGCATCTTTCTTAAAAAAAACAAAACAAAACCACAAAACACAAGTAATGTTTTAGGAATTAAAATTAATCTTTTGAGCCATACTACTATCTGGTCGTGGAAGAAAGACTAGAAAATTCAATTTACTTCAGAAAATGTTTACTTGCTAAAGATGTTAATGTAATGGGCTCTTGAGATGAAATAAAGTTGGTTTCTTTACATTTTGAAAGACCTCCACGGCTATCATAGCCAAATTAATTAATTTCTGAATCTGGAGGGGGAAAAAATTTAAAATAATTTAAAAAGCAAATCTACTAGCTTTTACCAGAAATTAATTAAATAAAATAACAATGTAAACAAGGTTTCTGAAAATAGGAGACTAAAAATAAATTCCTGATGGGTGGGCTGATTTAAAAAAAAAAAGTTTTTGAAATAATATTAATGTTTTAGAATTTAAGTACTGAAATTTAGCTGCTTCAGCCTACTTTAAAATTTCTGGTCATCAATCATAAGAAACAGCATTGGTTACTAATTGATGAATGTAGTAATGTATGACTGTAGTTGGAGCTCTGCAGGATGTACCCACAAACACCACATTCTGAAGAAAATTCCTTGTGAGTTATGTAAAAAAAAAAATGTATCTGCAGAGTAAGGAAGAAAGATTACAACCATTAACTTTTTTGCTATATTACAGAATAAGATACTGTAAAACACATGTGCACTGCTATTTACAAATGGGACAATTGTTGTGTATTATAAAGAATAACAGTTTTTATGCGCAACTGATGGTTCTGTAAACAGGGTTCCTAAACTGCACTGCAGAAACTGATGGAACTTATTCACTTATCCATCTCTGCCTTGTTAATAACATCTTATTCAACACCTCATAATACAGGACAGGTAAATAGATCTCCTGTATTTAATTTTCTGATAGGTTGTTTTCAGTTACTTGCTCTAGTATTGTTGTATACGTTAAGGTTTACCCTTTTAGCTATTTAGCACACAGAGACCCAAGTTCTTAGCAGACCTCCAGGCAGGAATAGAAACAGGACAACGAGGCTATAACTGTATAGTTGAATGATGCTGAATCCAGGTACAGGGAACTGTACTGTGTTCTGATCCTGACTGTATCTCTCCATTTCAAAAATTACTGCCACAAAACCAAAAAATAGCAGATGGCATGGAAACAACCCTGACTAGATTCAAAGCAGTATCTACAAAGCAAGTGCCAGATAACGTTGTTGCGAACTAATGTGCAGAACACAATTTCATCATTATAGGATATGCATTTTCTGGCCTATTAATATAAAGATTTTCCACAGAATCCACAGGAAAAAAAAACAACATAATTTCCTATCCACAGCATCCCATGGTAAAGTCCTGCAAAAGAATTACTTAAGACAGTAAGGGCTTTTTGCATTAATTTCCAGACCAAGCCCTTACTTTGGAAACTATCCTTTTTGCTCCTAAAGGTTGGTATTTCTGAATGCAGTCGTTCTTTCTTCACTGGGGTCAGCAGTATTTCTGGAAAATATAAGATGGACACCAGTACAAATGCCAGTTAAGTAATAACTGTTTCATTTTCAAAATGCCTCCTTTTAAACGTAAAAATATAGGATGCGTTTTTATTTAACTCATTAATTATAAGCTTCTTACATCCCTAAGTATGTAATGTTAGGATGAAATGACCTTGTTATGATGTCATAAATCCAGTCAGACCTATTTCAACTTAATATATTCCCTTCTATTAGTGCTTGACTAACTCTAGCAAACAGGACAGAGTCTCATCAAAGCCTGTAAAGAGGATATATATATCACTACTGCCAAGAAACACACAAGATCCTCAAAACAAAAGTGGCTAGTTCTGATATCACTTAGCACAAATCATTGGTAAATCAAATTAAATGAGTGAGTTTACAAGAGCAGGACAATCAGAATCAGACAAAAAAAGCTCAGACTTTTAAACAAGATTTAAAACAAGTTAGGACTACTAAAAAAAAATTCAAATTACTCTCATGAGTTGCATATCTACTGTTGTTACAAACAGCCAATTTACGAAGTTCCTTTTTGTATCTTTCTTCAGCTTCGAGAATGATTTTGTGATGGTCACATTGGTATGGACAACTTTGCAACATCTTGGTAAAAGTTTTACTGTTGAAGGACAGTCCTCCTGCTGCACAACCTGGGGGAAAAAAAAAAAGATACTGTAGAAACATCAAGGTCAAATGCTATAGAAGCCATCACAAAAACCAACATTTTATTTTGCTTGCTATGATCATCAATTTTACCTCCAGTTTTCCGTGTACACATGTCAACAGAGGTTATGTATATTCTTGAAAATACTACTTTTCACTTCACTTTAAAATACTCATTACACATCAAATGTGATGTACCAGAATATTCTTATTCTCCATTTAAATAGATATAACGTGGAGATGAGCTTGGTCACCTGTAAAGCTACCATTCTGGCAAATACTAATCTAAAGAAAAATTACAAGTACAATTTTTGTACAAGAAGTACAAAAAGAGAGCTTTTAGAGAGCTTGTAAAGCTCCCCCCCCCAAAAAAAAAGGTGTTTTCAACATGACCTATGGGACCAAGTTATACTGCACTTCAACTGCGGAAGTACTAAACGAGGCACAGATCCTCTACAGAAGTAAAAATATTAGTGGAATGGGAACAGGTCTCAGTTGCCTTCGCACATTTATCCAGGAGCCAAGATATAAAAGATGTCTTTGCTATGCTTTCTCTATGCTGTAACAGTTATCTGTATTAACCTGAATAAATGGTAAGTCTAGCTTAGGTATGACTTTCCACACTGTAAGCCTTCCTGTTTGTTTTTGAGGACATTCCTAGCGTAATTTATGGTTTAATTATTCTTGGATGTTCTCACAGTTCATTACGTCAGCTGAAGATCTTCTGCAGTGTGAGGAATTACAAGAAGGGCACTGGTACATATCTGCAATATTCTAGCCTAAGATAAAGCAGTGGTAAAGCTCAGGTTGAATCTAGTTTCACAACTTGGGTTCATATGCCAAAATTATGTTCACAAGTGAGGGTTATGGGCCTTTTTTTTTTTTTTGCTCCCTCCCCTTTTTTTGTTTTCAGAGACACACAGGCTTGATTACAAAATCCACTTACAAATCCTGAGTACCAGCAGCATTCTTATAACCTACTTAGAGACAATGTTCCGGAAGTAGAAGATGGGGTAACTGAGGGCTGCAACCATGGATTACTGTAAATCTGACTGCCTGTACTTAATAGCAGTAAAGCAGAGAAAACAGAAGGGCTGCAGAATATTTAGGAGGCTTAGGAATACATGAGGGAATTGAGCAGGACTACACGTTTTTCCTACCTCTTTCCAATCAGAGAAAGGAGGAAAATACCTGCTCTTAAGTATTCTTCTAAGTAGCATGTCATCTTTTAAGCTGCTGTATATTCTGTTAGTAAACCTACATTAAGAAAAGATACGTAGACCAAAACTGGGATATGTAAAGCTTTACATCAATATTTATGTTTTATTTTATGGGCAAAAAAAGGAAATTAAGCAGTTAAGAATTACATAATGGGTAATCAAACAGATGTGTTAAAATTTCTGTAATGTCAGTTCACTTATTGCATTGCTGACTCTTTAAGGCTTCTTTTATGGACTCAGGAAAGAAAGACCTAAGATAATATTTACCTAAACACCTTAAATCTGCCATTTTGTGGGATGCAGATGTAGTCGAAGTACTTTTTTCCTCCTTGCTTATCTCCAAGTAGGATGAATGTTGATCTAAATTAGAAAGGAAAAAAAACACTAAGAAAATGCAACTTATCTTTTGCCACAGTAATCATGCATCAGCATACCTATATTCAATTGTATTTTCTATTTGTAGATTATTAAAGGTTAATTTACGTAACAGCAGAAAAACCAGATTAAATTCCTGAAGTTAAATGGATCGCATTTACATTTTGGTAAATCCAGAATAACTACATTTAATTCAGTGCTTTTTCATCACTCTCCCAAAGCTTCTTACTTCAACTTGAACACAGCAAAATCATGATGTAAACTTACACTGCTTAACTAAGCCCTACAACTTTATTTCTATTTGGAAGCAGATGCTGAAAAATGTGACGTACTGGAATATTCTTGTTCTCCATTTTAATAGGTATAACATGGAGATCAACTTGGTCACCTGTAAAGCTACCATTCTGGCAAATACTAACCTAATGAAAAATTACAAATTTTATAAATTAACAGGAAACTAAATGATGAATAAAGATTTGATTGAACAGATCCTAGCTCTGAAGTAAATACATCAGACTAAGAAGATCAATGCAAACCTGAAATTTTTTTATCTTAAACACATGTGCAACATCAAGGAGTAGCTTCAGGCAAAAGACACTCTCACAGGTAGGTTCTGTCCCTAATCTTACAAATACAGAACAAAACCAGCACCCTTACACATTTCCTATTAATGGCTTTCATTATTCAGTATGGAGTGCATTCAGACTAAATTTAAGGCATTTATCTGTGATACATTCATTTGAATAGTTAAAACCAATTAGAAGAAGAAAGCTAAAATATGTATTAGAAGTAGAAGAAATATTCTCCTGGCAAAATTGTATACAGTATAAAATTCAAAAACTATGCAAACAGTTAAAGGATATTATACATAACGTACTCTGTCATCTAATGATATATAACATCAGTTAAAAAGTAGCGGTGAAAATACGTAAAACTAATTAAAATCAAAATCATTTAAGAAAGGAATATGTGTAGCTATTTGTACCTGATGTGCATGTCTGTTTCGTATTTTTAACAATCTCTGCTGGTCGTTTAAATACGTGTTCACTGGGAAGATTAAAATGTGACAAATTAAAAAAAAAAATAATCAAACTTCACAACATACATTTACCTGTAAATTAACACACACATTCTAAAGACAAAACAAAACACACATTAAATATATAAAACATAAAACTCTAAAAAATTTATTCTAATCATTCCAAGTTACTGGGTTTGTATCTAGCATGTAACCACCGTGTGTTAGAAATCTGTTTACCAGAGATCTGTGATTAGCATTCCTTGCAGCGCTCTTCAACATCTCTGTTTCAGCATTTGGAATGCAGTACTTTCAAGGGATGCTGGTTTCCAGTCATTTGCAATTCTGGTTCATGTAAGGATTACTTAGTGCACATAAAACTTTCACAAAGTCTTCAAAATACTGTAGCCTTCATCAGACGTAGCAATTGCTCTAAAAGGTAATTTATTTCCTTCTTTTCTTACACTGATTAACTTTTCTGCAACCAACATGCTTCTATGACATGGTAATCATGCATTTTTCTGTGTCACTGACTACCTCCAAATGGTGCAGGAGCAAGGAGCCTAATCCATGGTTATGCGTGGGCAACTCCTGCTTTCACACGAATGTGTATGCAAGGAGAGCGCTTTTTTTCCCCAAAACCCATGAATTTCTCAATAGTTTTGTGCCTCAGAGGTTAGAACAACAAATAAAGAAGCTGTGTGAAATTATATCAATCAGTAGCAAAGCAAAATTTACCTGAATGTACCATGGAAAATATCCTAGGCTCCTGATAATTTCTGTGGTAGTTGCAAAGCTACAATAGAATGCATGCAAGAACTGCATAGGAGCAGGGTCCAGCCAGCCACATTAAAAAAACACAATAAAAATGCGGAACTCAAAGGAGAAACATGGTTTTGTTCATATTCTCTCATTGCCTGTCTTGAGGGATATTCCAGATAAAAATTCAAGATAACAGAATCTGTATTTATCCTTGCAAGTTGCCTATAATTATTTTTTTGTTTATCAATAGAAAGGATAACCATAAGAAGAAAAAGAGGAAAATAAGCATTTGTGCAAGAGCAATGAGCAAGAGAACAGTGAATGACTAAATAAGGCTCTATCTTTTTCTTCCCATGCAGGGAAGCAATTGAATATGAGGGGAGAAAAGCTGAGGGGGAGATTTTTTCCCCTGGTTTGTAGGCACTCCAATTCCCATTTTTTGCAGAGCAGTTTTCCTAGTAAGTGCATATTACAGAGTCTTTGTTGTTTCATCCAAACCAATGGGTCAAATCTTGAGCTACTGAATCAGTGAGAATTTTGAGGCAAAAAACTATGGATGTTTTTTCATCACTATGCTGAAGGCATTAAAACATGGCCTGTAACAGGCTCCTGATACAATCTGTCAGAAGCCTACCATTCAGAGACAAAGATCAGAAGCTTTTATTACTACAATGTCTATAATCTTTGATCTGTGAGGTCAAAAATACTTCCACAGAATATTCTCTAGTGAGCCACTAAGAGGCTCTCTCTTTTTACTAGGAGAAAAAGACATAGTTAGTAATACGTAATTTAAAAGGCTGACATTCAATTTGGAAATTACTAAAGAAAAGCAATTCAGTATTTCTGCTTAGATGTAAGATACTTACCTTACTTCAAGAACAGACTGATTGTTTACACAAGCAGGTTTTTCATTTATACAGGGACTTTGAAGTACACTGTCTGTTTGCAGTTCATTAACTGAACATGGAATATTAACCTGTTCACTTTGTCTAGTAGAGGCACTTATAGGATCCAGACTGTTCACTATTTCATTTCTCAGTGGAAAAGAATTTACAGATGGAGCAAGAACCTCACAATCAGACTTAGAGGTCAACTGTGGACAATTTACTACTACATGTGTTCTTTCTATATAAGTTTTTGGATCAGCAGGATTCACTTCATGGTATTTTGATGCTTCATTATTGGCTTCTGAAGATTTGTCTACACATAATGTTCCTTGCACTCTCTCCTGTATTGAAAAAATACTAGTTAGCAACAAGATCTATAAAAATAGAAAATATTAAATACATCTACTAACAAGATTAACTAGGAAAGACCAGTCTAACTCTAAAGGTAAAACGAATTCCAGACAAGCTTCAAAAACCCCCAACTGAGTTGAGAGCCAAGACGACAACAATGTTGCTGAAGGGGTTGAAGGGGTAGTTATTAAGCAGTATTTCCAAGCTGAAGCAATGTATTTGCTACTGACACAAGACACTTCTAGAAATGAAAAGGTTAACTTAAGATCCATCTGAATAACTCAAAAACTTGCTGTTCCATGCCCAGAAATACCAAGTAGTTATACAGCACAAGGAAAATATGAAAGAACTTTATTTCAGTTTATGTTCACGATTCTCCTTTATCATCTATCCAATCATAGCTGCACAATCATGGGCATTCCATGCATGCAAATACCAAAATTATAGGTTCAAATGTTGGGCAATTAAAAATAAATCCAACTCTTCATTCTCCAACTTAAATGATTTCAATTTTGTAGAAAAATCTTGCTTTATAATAAACTAAAATGCTTCATAAAAATACAGATGTCTGCATTCTCTGATTGCCCTGCACACTTCTAACTTTGTATGATAGACAGTAAAAGTCACAGGTTGTAGTTTCACGCACATCCAATGTTCTCCCTACTTTTCCAGCTCACACAGAAATTATCTGAAGGGTTTACTTTCTGTTTCTCCCTAAGCTGTGGAAAGATTTGCTTAGTTTCATCCTACTTTGGTAAATAGGCCAACCTCATCATGTTCTTTTTCAATCAAGTTTATTCTGTGTAAAATTTCTTTTGCTTTCTTCCAGTAGTCTTGTAGACTTCGTTTCCTGACTTGCACATCCAACTCTTCTGCACTGTTCACGTTTAATGAATTATCATTTATTTTCAGGGACAATTGTTCAGCTTTATAAAATATAAAACAATATTAATATTCCAAATTTTACCAGTGAACGCCTTAGTAAGTATTTGTATATTTTAGTATACTGAGGGACAGCCCAAATAATTTAATGCTAAATATAACCTCTTAATAATAATTTTTATATAACTGTTAACTTAAATTTACACAAAAATGTTAATACACTTCAAATATAAACTGCACTTACAAGAGGTGAGTGTGAGCTTGCAATTATAGTTACCATAAGCTGTTTACATAATGATGCTGTGCTCTAAAAAATTACTTTATCATGGACTTAATCCTAACTCTATAGGTCCTTTACCAGTATGGGTCTCTGTTTTTTTTAAAAGAATTCCATGTTAATGGACACTGCAAATCACCACACCCACTCAATCTTAAACAAAACTCTGTTACGCTTTTATCAGTACAAAAAAATTAGATACATGCTTTTTACGAATTATCAATTGCATAATATCTTCCATGCTTTAGAGATTAAAGGACAAGGTATCTTGCTGTTTCATTGTTAGTATTATATAGTTAATTTTAAAAAGACAACTTAAACAGGATACTTCAAAATACACCCTACTTTAAAAATAAAGATTTTTTTAGTATTGCAAAATAATTATAGTCATAGTAATATTGGGCTCGACTATCTACTCTATATAAACGATTATATACTCTATATACAATGGTATATACCCAGGACTAGAGTACCAATTACATGTTAAATGAAAATGTTAATATCTTGAACATAATTTATACATGGGAAAGCTTTTAAGAGCTGGGCGTACATATACAGGTTTCACAAACGCATTATTGCAACATTGTTGGAATTTTTACTTTCCTTTTTTCTGCCTAAATGCCATAACCAGTCCATGGTAGCAAATACACAACTTTTCTGCAGAAAACAAACATCTCTTTGAGTACACAGAATTACAAATCTGCTACAGTTAGAATAATTTAGAAAGTCAATTTTTAAAGCAATAACAGTAAGCTTACTCATTTGTTTGCAGTTTTGCAGCACAAAAGTAGCAGCTTTGTTTAGTTCCTCATCCTGAGACTCAGTTAATACCTGAATCATAAGAGGAAGACCATTGTTCTGGAGCAGCTCACACTGGTTTTCTTCTAAAAGGGGACATTGTAAAGGAAAATACATTCGTTTCAGCCTCACACACACTTAATCTTACAGTAATTTTAGGAACAAATATTCATAACTTTCAGGGAAATTCTGAAAAAGAGATTTTCATTATGGATCCAAGCATGCTGTAAAGACAGCATGCAATGTTGTGGCAGAAGCGCTCTAGATGACGCAGAATGCTTTGACCGTAGGTCAGCGTTCTTGTAAGAGAACTGGAGGACTGAGACAAATTATATGACTGAGATCCAGACTCATTTAATTGTCGCCTAAAATATTTGAATTATAGCTTCTGTATTTCTTTTCCTATGCATGCTACATTTATGTAAGCTTTGAGATGCAGAAATATCAAAAGCTTAAAGTTTATAACTAGCAAAACTAATAAAATTAGCATTTGAATTCTGGTCTAGCTAATCTATTCCTCCTCGTTAACTATGTAATTAGCTATTTTTTGTATTGCAATCTCATTTGCATTGTGTATTCATAAAACTGACAACTTTCTAAAAGTAGTTCTTCGTTGTCTAAACTTGATAAAACAAAGGAATCAACAGAAGATAAAATACAATTACTTTGTCAGTGTTGACATTTTTAAGATAAACTTTTACTCTGTTGGTTAAATCGTATTTCTATTTGAAAGCCATTTTCCATTAAGCTTCATTTCAATTAATTCTTCATGAAAAAATATCAGATTTATGAGCTACTGAGCTAATTATTGAATTTGTTATTGACATTTAGAGGATCATAATCAATCAGGTTTTCTGAACATAATCCCTTTTTCTTGCATTTCTGAACATACATCAGAAAAAACAGTAGTATAAACAAACAGTTACCAGTATCTCACAACTTCCCATTCTGTTTGCTCGTACTACCAAAAATTACCAACTTAAGTGTTATATTTTCACCTGATATGCTTGCAAAAGCCCTGAGGAGCCTGGCAAAAACATTTTCAGGGTTACCTACTGCTTATGTTACTTCAAAAACAATACTGTTACATAGCTTTTTACAAAAATTAATAGCTATGTAAATAGTGGACAGAAGCTGTATATCTTGAGGGCCATTAAAATAGAGCTCAAAAAGCCTTATTTGGTATGTATATAATATAGTAGTTTTCAGGTCTGGATTAATTTTACCCTGTGATACCTAAGCCCAGTTCTGCATTTGTGCATAATAGTCTACTTTTTCTAAGTTCTTAAAGATACTACCTGTTAACACATTTTAAAATTTGAAGATGGAACATTATAGAAATAATTTTGTCTTAATATATTACATTATTTAATTATTTAACTTTATTTAATATTATCTAACATCATTTAATTAAACATTATTTAACTTTCCCTTGTGTTCCAGCCTTGATGAAATGACACCACTGAAGTAGTGTATGAGAATTTAGTAGAAACTGATGGAAAGAAAAGAGAAAAAAAATCTTACCGCAAACTTCAGTACAGTGCCCAATTGTTAGAATAATACTAATTTTTTCTCCTGTATCCAGAGTGTCATCAGACAGCAACTTCAGTAGCTCTGACACAGTGTGATACTTTGTCAAGATAACACCCATGGCAGCTATTATGTTAAAAATAATGTGAAGAAAAATAAACTAGACAGTAAGTATACAGGCATCATCAAAGTATAAAACGCTGTTTTTCAAGGGTACTCTACAGACCTCTAAAAGCCTTGGGTCTGCACAGTCCTTGTCTTCTCTCTTTTTCATTTTAACACTTCAAATTACCACATCCCTCCTGGTGCAGTAATTCTGCCCATGCTACTCCACATATCCAACACTGCCCTTTCTCCCAGAGTGTGCTGTATAGAGATGTGGTAGAAGATCTGATACACAAGGGCTTTGCAACGTGCAAGTTTTGCTGACCTCTGCTGAGTTTCTCCACATCCTTTATCAGCTCCAGAACAGAGCAAGAAAGAGTGGAATAAGGTTTGACACATAGATTATCTGCCACAAAAAGAGCTAAGAATGCTTCTGGTAGAGGGCATCTTCTTCCTGAAACTGGGACCACCACTGCTAGCACATACGTGCTGAAACCTAATCTTGTCACATACCAACTTCTTTGAAACTAGGCTCAAAACTAGTGCAGGTATATGCTTTTAAACTTTTTTGAACTTCCATTAGTAAGTCCTTATGGCAGAAGTGTCAAATATAATAATCATGGCCAACAGCACAGATTCATCAGGCTTACAGATTTCTCAAAATCTTCTGATGCAATACACAGAGATCTCATTAGGATAGCGCTATTCAGACAGTAAATTAGAGTAAAGATGTGTTATGCAGACATACCACATTTGTTCAGTGCCACGCGTGAGTTACTAAAGCCTCCTAAAGCTTACAAAGCTTCTTAGCTTAGGCATAGGCCTACAGAAACACAGCTCTAACTCCAGGATCCAAGCTGACTGCCATGCCCAATTCTAAGCTTTACTTACACAAAACTAGCTCTAGTATCTGTTTTTAATTTTCAGTATAGTTTAGATTTCACTATGTTTATTTTAGCAACAATGTCAAAGTAACCCACCTCAGATCAACTGAATCATTCCCCATATACACGTTTGAAATTGTAAAACTGCAATGTGAACGGGGATGTATATAACTTAACTGCCTTTTAGCATCCGTTCATATCACTTTACCACCAAAACGAAACTTTAAAAATTGCATTTTAAAGTTACCATATATAAAACCCAGTAGCGGTTTTTTCACTCACAGTCATTAGCAATGCAGGCATCCAGAGTCTTTGTTACTACTACTGCAAGTTTTGTGCTTGAGTGACTCATACAGGAATCATGCATCAGCTTGATGAGAACTTTAGCTAAGGTATCCAGTCCTCCAACAGAAACAAAATATTTCTGCACATATGCTTAGTGAAATAAAGAAAAAAAAAAAGTCTTAAATAATACAAGTTGCAAATTGTTTTAGTTTATCAATTAAGCTCATCACGATTTTTCTGTGCATGTATTAAACATTACATTTCCACCCATACACAGAACTGAAGTTGAATATATATTTATCTCAAGAAACATAGTCATTGTCTCATAAAATAGTTAAGAGGAAACACATGGTCCTAATACATGCATACAAATGGCAAATATTATGCCGGAGTTCTACCCAGGTCATTACTTTCAGAGATCTAATAATGACTTTTATTTGTAAAATACGTTTAATCGAAACAGCTTCCAAATAGTTTTTTACTGACCTTACTAAAGATAGCCGTGGACTTAAGCACAATCCAGCATAAATAAAGATGGTGAAATACACTTTTCAGAGTAAAAGTTGGAAGAACAGCAAATGAATTTGTAAAGATTGATGACAAGAAATCAAACATTTAACTATCAAATTAAACTTACTTTTGCAAAAGAAAAACACTTACCTACTTTTACAAAAGAAAAACTATTTAAAGCTTGAGCTGCACTTACAGTTATTTGCAACAGTGAGACCAACAAACGAACAAATAGGACGAACTATGTCAGGCTCTGTGCAACTTTCGAGCCACTCTTTGGCATATGGAAAAACTGAAGAGCAAATGTTTTGATTATCTTCTGGAAAAGAAAAAACAAACAAGCCCAAATCAAAATGTAATATGAAAATTCAGTTGAACAGTAAAAACGAAAACAAACAGTTGTCTCTTTGGAGAAATACTTTAAGCAACACTTACCGTTCTGAGGATTGTTAACACAGGCACAGAGAGTACTGCAGACTGAAGACCACAGCTGATAGCACTGATTAGTATTTTCATCTGACAGATTCATCTCACGTGTAGAAAGAGTTGTTCTGTTAAGAAGAATGCAAACAAGTCCCAAATAGTCAAACAAACATCCTAAATAGTCTATGATTCTCCTGTTTGAATTGCAACTGTTTACCTAAATAACTGTAGCAGAAGACCAATGCAGCCTGTATCTCTGACATAAGTTTGCCCAGTTTCTAAAAAAGAACACATACAAGACTCCAAAGATACATGCAACTTGAGAGAAAAATCTTAACATGAAGTTTAGTTTACATATTTACATCCTATCTCCATTTCCTAAGCTTATATGCCCCCCAAAACAAACACAAAATCCCACACACTTTTGGCAAAAATGTTCAATATCCTTCTACATCTATGTTTTTTCTATACATTGTCAGAAAATAAAAAATAAAAAAAGCAGCAAACCAGTAAACAACTATAATTTCATTTTTAGAACTGAAACACTTTCTGCTATTTAAGGAATCCCAGTAAGCAATGATGTACTTACACACTTCAGGTTCAGTTAAGTGCAACCATTCATCTTTACAGATTAACTTTACCAAAACACTACTTATTCTTTCTGTACTGCAGATTGGCAAATAGAAAAAATTGGTGTTATAATACAGAAAAAAATCCCAACTTACTATTATGTGAAACCAGTACTAGGATGACATAAACAGACATTCTTTTCAAGTTCACACCAGAATCCTTATTAATTAAAAATAAAACGAGGTCTTCAAACAACGCAGAAGTACACAAAGTTTGTTGACAATAAACTGAAACCAGAAAATAAAAGCCATTAAGTCTGAAAGCAAGCCATTCATAATCCTAAATTATTTCTGTAATATAGTAACTACAGTCCCAGTTGCATCCAGTATATGGGGAGTGGAGACAAAACAGGACTATAAAGTGACTGAGGGCTTTCCCCTGTAGTCAGTTCTAAACCAGCCAGGACCGAGGCAAACTTCAGAACAATCTGTGAGTCAGTTAACACTTGCTGCTGAGGAAGAGAAGTAATTGCAGCTGTCTGGGATCATAAAGACACACTGTCTACACAAATCAGCGAGGTATTTCTCCAAATCTGGGCATGGACAGTGAAACAGTGGCACCTTTACTGCCCCTTACTTGAGCTGATAATCCTGTCATCTTATTTTCTAAGGCAAAAAAAAAAAATGGAGACAAAGCACAAGGAGAATAGCATGGGATAACTCACTCAGAAATACAAATAATATTACTTGTTAATACCATTACTCTCTATTATAATTCCTAATGTAAATAAAGCCGCTTCCTTTACTATGCAATGAACACTTGACTTTGCAAGATCATTTATAAACATCAAACCACCAATTTCTCGAAAATACTCGCTTGCTTCACCTATAACAGAAAAAAGAACAAAAATTAAACTTTTGCTTTTGTTTGTCAAATTAAAACCTTCCAAGATTCCATACTTCTCAAGCCTTATATCCTTTAGTTTTACAGGTTTTTTAATTTAAATATTTAAAAATTTAAAAAAAAAATTTACAGCCAGTGTCTTAACATATATTGTGAACATAAAATTGCACTGTTTCCAAGGAAAAATGCTTCTTACTGTTTTGTTGACAAATTGAATAAATAGTGATCAAAGCCTCTTTCTGAGATACAGGGCAGTCCATCTGATACTTAAGGCATTCAAGCAGTAAGTTCAGATCTGTTTTCATATCTAAGAGCACAAAAAAACTTCATGTAAATTGTTATCTTTTCCTTACATTAATCTATTTAATATTACAATAAAACTGCCCAAAAATGTAGTATGTATATGTATTTTAAAGAAAAAAAATAACAAAACAGAGCAAAAATGGAGCTACACCACTTCTACCCATCTATAAATAACAAACGTACTTAACCTAAAAATATTCCTCTCCATAGTTCATTATTTGAGCATTATTTCCTTTGCTAAATCCTTTGCGCCCTTTTAATATTTTCAGCCTTTAATTACTAGTAACTGTTAGTAAATGTGATGTCAATTAGTAAATATTAAATTTGCAATTGCAAGGTGCATTAAGTGTATTTAAGTGAATAATACAGAACCATGAAAACATTCAGAGTGAAAATACAATTGAAAATTCTACCGAGTGAACATGGAAAGAATCCAACAAAGCAAGGCTTCCTATATAATATTTAGTTATGGAAGACTTAAGCACTTACCACAGCAGCTAGAATCTTGAATCAGGTTGTTAGGTTAGTAAGTTAACACAAAGCATTCCCTGGGCACCTACATACAACCCTAGGTTGTTAAGCCACTTTGAAAGTCTGTTTCTTAGTTTCTTGATTATAATAAAAACACTTATTTGGGAATTATATGCAACAGTAACAGCAGATATTGTTCATTTTAAACACTTGTAAGGTTTGGGGTTTTTTAAAGAAGTTAAAATACAGTAAAAATGTGGGTAAATATTAGCAAAGAAATGTGACACTGTAGTGGTGGTATTTACTATTTAAAAGCTTGTCATTAGACTTGCCCTCTAGCTATCCAATACAGAATCAAAAAATTCGGCAACAAGGAGAAAGAATATTTCCCCAACAGTTCAGCACCCCATGGCAGACCTTTCACAGTCTACTAAAACTTTGTAAAACTGATGCAGATAATAAATGACAAATTATATTAGGTATCTTACCACACTGTTTTTTCTGCACCTTTTGATTTTCCATTTTTGGTTGTATCCCTGTTCTTGTTCTACAAGGGCAAGGAAAAAGTTTTCTGTCTTCAGTTTAAATTAGCAGTATTCATAATATCATATGCAGTATAAATAAAGTAATTTTTCTTAAGAAACACTATTTGCAATTTTCTGGTTTTACACTATCATCTAACACACACAGTTTCATATGCTCTCGCGTGGCAAAGATTTTATTTGGAAATACAAAAATGTCCCTGGCACTAAAAATATACCTAGCTCTGTGTCATTTACCACAATAAATCTGATCCAGTTTTCCTTACAATAGGTTGCCAACTTTGTCATGAGCGAACAACTGGAAGTAAGACCACCAACTAATGTTATGTAGAGAACCAACAGTGCCTGACATCCACCATAAAACATTCAACCTCCTACTGCTACTGAGTGAGCCACTAAACCATAACTATCTTGTTTCATTGGTATTGATCAAAACCGAAAGACAATGAGAATGAACATTATTTCTTAAACAAAGAACTTTAGTTCACCACAGAAATTATCACATTATATGAACCATGTAAACCAGAAAACCCCACAGCACTGATTCTACATAAACCTTATGTGCCAGCATCTGAGAGTTAGTTGAACAGCAGAGTGAAATTCAGGTTTGGATGCAGAAAGATGGTCCCTTAACCATGCCTCAAGTGCCAAACACAAAGAAAGGTTGATGCAAGCATCACAATAACCTATTTTGATCTCTTGATCAAAAGTTTTCCAGGTAGAAACTTTAAATCAGGGAGAAATCCAGCTTAATAATGGATTAGTTATCCTTCTCAAAGTAGGACAAAGGCTCGAAGACATATCAGTGTCATCTTAAGGAAGACAGCCAGCCCTGCTTTACATTTAGAGTTACTGATTGTCCCCATTCCTTTGCTGCTTCCATTAGTTCAATGGAACTAATCCTTACAGCAGCATTGGTGAAGCGCAGGTTTTGAGGGGGAAAGTTTAAAAAAAAAAAAAGAAAAAAAAGACTTCATCTTCCTTTACCCTTTCAGAAGTGATAATATATATGGATTTCATTTTCTTGCAAATCTAACCCTGCCACAATAGCAGAAAGTTTACAAGTCTTCCTCACCTCTTTTTGCCCTTACTGATACCACCCTGCTAGCCTAAGAGGAAACAAAAACTACATATATTCCTTACCAAAAGAAAGGCTGTAAAAATGAGCTCACTTCGGAGCTAATTTCATTTCAGTAAAGTTTAATTAAATATATAGTGATACAATGAAAGAGCCTTTAATAGGAGAAGCACATTTTTTAAACACTATAGAAAGATATGTATTGACCTTAACTGGATCTTCTTCTTTTGCAATATATGGAAGGTACACAAAATAATATTTATAAGCCAACCTACATTAACATGCAAATAGCTCAACTCTGTTGTTGCATCACAGGGCAAAGAGATGGAAAGATAAGTAACAGGATTTGCTGCAACAGACTTCGGGCAAATGTTGCCTGTAAAATAAGAGATTACCTCTTCCCCATCAGTTATGGAAAATAAGCCAGTAACGTCCCTTCACACCTCAAAAAAAAAAAAAAACCTCTTTAAAAAAAAAAGTAGAGGTATGTTCATCTGTTAGTTCAGCGGCGTAAGAGCACACGGGTTGAACATTCGGAAAGACCGAGACAGGAGGTTAGCAGAGCTCAGGTGGAGGGCGGTGGGAACGTCCCCAGTCAGTCAGGGCCTGGGGCTGCCAGGCTCGCCCCTGCACACCACACCAGGTCACAAACACCCTGTCTCGTGTATTTTTCCTCTTTAAAACCCAGTGGTCAAATCCTGTATAGTGGAAGAAGTCGGGATCGTTGGTGTCCTATTGAAATTAAAATTCACGCCAGCAGCTGAGGTTGCATCCCCTGCTTTTTGAGAAACGCTGCGCAGTGTAACAGACCTTTGAAGTCTTCCAGTGCTGTTTCAGCATTCATCCCATCCCTCCTCCCTCTCAAATTGAGCCATGTGCGATTTACAGCTCATTAGCAGAGTTCGACTTTGAAGTCTTAACAAGTACTCCAAATCATCCCAAATACAAAAAGAACATATAAAATATTTAAAAATAAAGGAGGGGCGACAACAGCCTAGAGATGAAACAGCAAAAGCATTCTTCTGCCAGCCTCCGGGAGGGGTGGGGAATAGGGCACGGATTAGCTACCTGTTGGTCCGCA
>NW_010522296.1:0-14323 GCF_000687285.1 Phaethon lepturus
GCTCGCGGGGACGCTCCGCACCGGCTCTGCCGCGGCTGGAAGTGCCCCCGTCGCAGACACGGCGCTGCGCAGAGCTGGGGCGGCAGCCCGGGTACCCGCCAGCTTCTGCTGCCAGCATCCGTGCCGCTGCGGTGTTTATTCAATACCTAGGAATTTTATTTAAAGTTATTTCCGTTCTCTCTCAGTGAGAAGCCCTTGAATGTATGACTCAAAGCTTTGATTTTCTCTTCTGTGGAGGACCCGTGCCTAGCACCAGTCTGTGATCTCGGGGAGGTTACATGCACTGAACAACAGAGATGTGTCGGCCCGAAAGTTTAAATTACCCAGGTGATTCTTATCCTGGAAAATCTCTTCACTATTTGTGTGGGCAAGCTGATAAAAATCAGTATTTCCAGAATTTAAAGTATCAGTGCGAGTTTGTTGCTAGCCCCTCCTGCATGAGCATGGACAATTCTATTAATAGATTTTCTATTTTATGGGTTTCTTAATAACTCACCTAAATTTTAACACATTTGCATGACAGAATTTTAAGCAAGGTCATATCTTCTATGACATTATAACAGTATGTGTTTGTACTTGTTCCACAGACTGTAACTGCTTTTTCCTCAAGCTGATGCATTGTGGCTGGTAATTTTACTCCTTTGGCAGCATTCATCTGACCTTCCCTACAGGCCCTGATCCCTGAATTGAAAGGAGTTTTTGGTAAGATACTACATAATCTTCCCAGAAAAGGGATAGGACTTCAATCTCATAATAAGGAATAAAAGATGTAATTTCCCTTGTGATTGATAACCATCATTTGTAAATGAACCTTCTTTGTGGAATGGTGAAAAATGGTTGGAGCAGTTGAAAAATGGATCAAATATGGAGGAAATACATTCCCATAAGAAGGAATACAAATTTGTAAATGGGGAATACAAAATGATTTTTAGACATTAAATTAACAAATTAATTTGGCTGACATTATCTCCAATTTACATAGAAACCATTTTTCACATTTTCCACGTAGACCATTTTCTGCTGTGACTGAGGGAAAAACAAAGCAGATGAGTCCTTTAAGGCAAGAGGAAAACATCCCGAAAGTCATTTTAACTCATTCCAAGAGTTGCGCGGTGGGCAGAGATTCAGGGAATGACAAAGGCATGCACAGAGGGAGGCAGCGATGCCAGGGTAACAGCTGGTATCTGAAAAAGCCCGGTTTGCCGTTCCCGTTAGTACTGTGCGTGGAGGCTGGGCTGGAGCCTTTGCTGATCCGGCCGGGCTCTAGCAAGGATACTGCCGCGGAGTGGCTGGTCTGAAACTCACGGCTTGCGAGGCCCCAGCCGGCTGGGATTGAGTACAGCAAAACCGGATCCTACCTCCACATCGCCACGGAGAGGTGGAAAGCCAGTTCCTTGCTTGGCCGCATGGACTCGGTGGGAACGGCTGCACCAAGGAGGGGTCTCGGGGGTGGCCTCGTTTCAGTTCTGCTCACGCGGTAGACCTTGCCACTAGGCTAGGTGGGCACATCTGGGTTCTTCTGTCTCTTCTATCACAAGACTCTGAAGCAAATTTTTAATCTATGGCTCTTTATTTCTCTAATTTCTTTCTGAACACCCCAAGGCTGATCAGCTGGTGAAGGCCAAAGTTCTATGTTTAAGGTACCTGTTCCACAAACAAACCACGGCACGGTTATGTGATCACAACCTGCAGCGTGTTTAGGTGGAGGGGACCCAGGTGAACATCTTGGCAGGCACAGATGATCTGCACAAGCAGAGTGCAGCTCCTGAGCCCAACCAGCCACTTGTTTTGAGGCTGGGGTTGGTGGCTGTGTGGTTCCTCCTCCTCCCGCTGCATCCTTCCCCATCTCCTAGGTGAGGAGAGTAGGAAACAGCCATTTACTCTTCCTAGATCAAAATGTAACTAGTCCGTAATGAGACATACAGGTATAATTTCTTCCTACTCAGGCACATAAAAAACTCAGAGAGTTTTTCCAGGCTGAAAAACTTACTGAGAGGAGCCTTGCATGGTTACACTACGTGACCAAAAGCGAAGTGCAAATATGCCTAAAATTCAGGACATCAATTTAACTCACTATTGTAGGGACATTTCAGACAGAGGATAGAGAAAGATACATGAATCCAAAAGATGATGTATGTATAGAAAGTCTAATAAATATTTCTGATTTCTTCTGCAAGCAGTTAAAAAAACGTTCAGTAGCTCTGCTACTGTGTTCTGTTTCAATACTGAAGTTCAGGAGCAAACTATGTGAAATTGGCCATTCACGTTAACTGTGGCCAGGGAAAAGAAATGATAGTGTGAAGATATTAGGAAGAGAGAAGCAGAAAAATAGGTTGCCCATTCTCCTTCCTTTCATCTCTTGCACAGTTTGGCAGAGAGTTTGGGAAGGGGCTTTTCGCCTCTTCAGGGAGAGACATAAACTTGGACCACACAGTCTCAAACTCTGCCAGCTTGTCATTCAGCTCATGCGTTCAAGATGTTGCATATTAATAGCACTCCCTGATGGCTGGTGGATAGGGTCTCTCCACCTATACAAAATAAGCCTCTTGGCACAAGGAAGTACAAAAGAGGCCCACACAGGAAAAAAAATGCACTTGAGAACTGGTTTGGAGAAACTCTGCACAGATGCTCATGTGCAGATGCATATTTCAGATGTTCTTTTTCCTGATTAGCATGCAGCAAACTCACCTGTTTTGCTGCCTAGAGGAGTCACAGCAGAAATGGAGAAGCACCTGCGTGAGTTCAGTTCTTTCCCCCTATGAATATGATTTCCACAGCACCCTGTTTCAATTGCCCTTCTGTGTAGCCACTGATACCCTTTTCAATCTCCCTCTTGGACATGCCTCAGCCGGCAAACGCAGGGTAATACTTCAGGACGGAGATGAAGCATGAGCAGTGCAGGGAGCTGCACGTTGAGAAGGGGAGAAGGGAACGGGTGGGTGGGCTGGTCGCACCAGCTCTTACTGTACAGGTGCACGGGGATGCTCAGGCGGGAGGGGTTCTGGCACGGCTGAGGTAGGAGGATGAGCTCCCAGGACCTGGGTGAAAAGCTAGCATTCCTCATCCGCAAATGATCCGACGCTCAGCACAGAAGTAGCCTTACCTGAGCCCTGGTCATGGCATCCAAGAAAGTGAACCAGCCTGCTTCCCCCCGGCCCCTGCAGTGTGCTGGTTACCGTAAGTGTCTGCTCTTAATTCTCACACTGAGCTCTACAGGCAGATCCTACGTACGCCAGAGGAATAAATTTCCTTTGTGCTCTGCTCCTTTGTAGCTTACTCCAATGGCAGAAAGCACAGCTCAGTCCTATCCATGTGTTTTGTGAAAATGAGCCTCAGGAGGAGAAGGCGGGGAGAGGGTTGCTTATACACGTGTGGGTATCTGATGCAATCCACAGTGTGAGCCACGCTTTTCTGGATATTTCAGCATATACTGAGAATGACACATGAGCAGTCCAAGCTATTTTCAGAACTGACAGTTTTTCTTTTCACTCCAACAATTGCTTCTTCAGTACACTAGAGTCTGCAAAGTGCTTCAATAAACTTTTAATTAGGAGTAGGACTAACAATGAAACTATGAGAAAGCTTTAGCCAAAACAAGAGCTGACCTCAGATCACACCCGTTTTACAGGTTTTTGTTATCTTTTTGAAAGAAATCGCACACCTTGGCATTTGTTGGTTCCTGGCAAGGCTGAAAGCAGGAGTCCTGAAACAGCCTAAGAAAGATTGGTTTTATGCTGCTCTTGACCCAGGAAAGACCCAGCAGAAATCTGCTCTGATGGGAGTCATGGGCTAAAGCAGTCTGTGTATATTTTGATCTGAGCTCTTGAGTACTTCTCTAAACCTAAATATTCAAAATGTTTGAGGTTTTTAAAAAGCCTAAAATCTTCTCAGATCCTTACAACAGAGAAAAGATTACAAGCAGAAGCCTCCAGATAAATCTGGGATGGATTCTGCTGCAGTGGCTCTTTCATACTCTTTGACTGAAGATTGCTGACTGACACCAAGAATGCAAATACGCTGTGGAAGGGGTCTCTATATTTTCTTAAGCTGTCTAAGTCAATGATGTGTGTGAGGCGTGGTGGTGTATTTCCTAGGAGCTTCATTTCTTTCTATTACCCTCCTGGCAAAAGTAAACCAATCCCATTGGAGTTTGCGAAGGAAGATGTGTCCCACAGAGCTAATGCTGTGTGCACTACATGTAGAAAGAGATGTTTAACGAAAGATGAGAAATTACGGATCAAATAATGATGTGGAAGCCACTCTCACAAACGATGAAGATCATTCTGGATGCACTCCAAATATCATTACTATTGTTTAATTTCAACTCCAGTCCTGCATCTGCTTAATATAGTGTCAAAGATAATAATCTCACCAGACAGATACAAAATACAAAACTGAAATGACGTTGCTCAATTATTTTGTTTACTAGTGGTGTTAAACTACTGTTTTTGTCTGAATCATGCAGGAGAGCTATGATTTTTACCTTTAAACTCCTCTGAAAATGCAGCAGTTTAGCATCAATATCTATTTCTTTCCAGATTACGTTATATGAATGAGTTTGATAGGAGTCACCATGGTGAGGAAAGGATAATGGAATTTCAGGTAAGAGTTCTTCATAATGAATTCATTCCTTACACCATGTTAACACCCACACATGGAATTAGGGACCTTTGTAACACAGTGCAACAATTTACTAGAAATCACAAAACACCAATTATAGAATTGGACTGAAATTGCCTGCCAAATCCTCCGTCCCTGATAAAAGAAGGATAGGTAAAGTCATGCCAGCACATTTTAACTCCTTCCTAAAAATTAACTTGGGTCCATTGCCTACTTCCTCAGTGACAGAGAAGTAGGTTGACTGTAGTGCTACGTGCATGACATGAAATGCAAAATAAAATAAAAATGAATAGGTCATGAACAGCAGTGAATATGAACTCAATTTGGATCATATTTATTTCAATAATTACAGCAGATCGTTAACTTTGAGAATCTCCTGATTTATGCAAGTGAAAAAAGAGTCGGCTTCTGTATTGTATATCTAGCTTGATAAAAGAAAGCCAGCCTGTATGGAAGAAGCATGCTACTGAGATTCCTCAGCTGATATTTTATAAAAGCACAATTAAATGTCAGGGTTTTTTTGAAAGAACTCTTAAATCCTCAGACTGAATCTTGTCTGTTTTTACTGGGAGCAGAGTACCAAACTGTAAGCAGAACTGAGCAGGATCTGACTTTCCATCACAGACAGTTAATAATTAAATCAAACATTATATTCAACAATAGAACATATGCATCAGCTTCTTTCAAATTGCATTTCCTTCCTGTTAGATCCATTAGTGTAAACCAGACTGCCTTTAGAAAACCCCTTATTGCTGCTGTCTTTCAGCACAGTTCCTGAAATGGATAATGTGGTGCATATTATGGGCAATTACACAGAACTCCCTAGTGATAGGGTTTTAGAGTTTCAGAATAAAACAGCTGGAACTACAGGGCTGTAAACTAATCTGAAAAAGAGACAATAGTAAGACATTTAATGCACATTGTTAGAACATGGACAAAGACTAGATGTGAAATACTACATATCGCCATACCTACTGTATTGCACAGCATCTTCTCTGCAAAATCCTGTTTAACTCTTGAAAGACAAGGCAGTCAAATGCCAAAGATTTTCCCATGAACAAATGCACACACAGCTGTATAGCCCGAGCTAATTGGAAACATTCAAGGAAGAAATCCTGATCCAGAGCCCTGGTTTCCTCTTAATGTCAGTGGAGTTTGAATCAAATCCAGAACCCTATTCAAAAATGTTAATTTATTAATGAATGCATAATGAATATATACCTAGATATGCTAAGAAACTATGTCTCCATCCCTCCTTTACTGTTTCGATACACTCTGAAAATCTAGCATTTTGGCTGCAAAAATCACATTTGCTCTTGGGTATATCATGGCTACTGCCACAATACGTAGTGCTTGATCCTCCATCAGTTCAAACTGATGGCAAAGCTCCCATTAATTTTAGTAATACAGTAGCAAATTTTTAGAACAGCACATGCATCATTTGGAAGCACAATGACCGTGATTGCATGTGTAATCACAGTAATTGTGCACCCAGTTGCTGGCTGGGTATCTAGCTGCCTTTCAAAAATCAGTTGCGGTGCCCGCACGTATACTCACAGCAGCTGCGTGTGCAAACGCCGCTGCAGCCCCGAACATCCCTGCCGCCATGCTGGCCTCTGAAGCGGTACGGAGGAGGGCTCCGTCTGCGGCACTAGGTGTGTGGGGTAGAGAAGCACGCGTTTATGTTGCGGTGGTGTGAACAATAAATAAGAAAGGAAGAGAAATGGTTGCAGTGCCTCTTTGGGAAAGTAAAAATGTGAAATTACTTCAACTAATTTTTCAAAAGGACAGAGACTGATTTTCACCAGCTCCTTTCTTGGGAGCCTCCTTATCAGCAGGGTCCAGCAGGCATCAGCAAGTTAGCGTTTTGTAATGCTGTGGCAAAATGATCAAATAATTTAGCCAATAACAGCACCGTACTAAAATAAAATAAAAAATAGAACAAAGCTGAGTAAAATTTTGCATCTTAAAAAATTCAGAAAACAATTCAAATTTTCAACACAGTGTGCTGCGAGTTTCTTACATTGCAGAACCTGAAAACCAGCTGTTGTGGCTAGCTCTAGTTTAAAAGGGGACTCCTTTTGCTCAGAAGATTGATTTTTATAGTCATGGCGGTGTATAAAAGCACATCCTCTGTAGATAGCGATAAGACTTCCGGATCCATCATTTTGCTCAGCAAAATGGTAGCGGGAGGAGATTTGACACAAACCGTTTTATTCAGCTGTCCCTTACAGTCATGGCTTCCCTCTTCCCCCGGAGAGCAACGAGTCTGCTTTCCTTTTCCAGCACCAGCTCTCTGACGCCGCACCGGAGAGGAACGAGGAGCTGGCCGGGCTGGGCCGGGCTGCCCGGCGCTTGCTCTCCCTGGGAGGCTGTGTGCGGGGAGGCTGGCCAAAAGGCAACAGGAGGGAAAGCAGACGTAAATGAGGAGCCGGGGAATGGCCTCTTCCTGGGGGAGAAACCGGCCCTCTCGAGAGGCTGAAACCGCCAGTGGCCGCGGTAGGGTCAGCGGGTGGCACGACGTCTTCAGGAATGGCGCCTGGGCGTGCGGTGACAGGCGATGGCGAGGGACGTCACCCCGCACGGCTCGCGAGCACGTCGCCGCCTCCAGCAGCCCTGAATCTCACGTGAAATGAAGCCGTCTTCCCAGACGGAAGAATGCTAAAAATGGCCATGTGAACTTTCCACTAGGCTGCGTGTCGCTGGGGAGGGCGGCTAGGCTGGGAGGCCTTTGGCGGCCTACACCTCGTGCGTTTACCAAGGGGCGAACCTTGTAAAATTTGCTAGGGTGGATGTAATGGTCACAGATTACACATGCTGTCTGAAGGAGATCCGTAAATGAAGAACCATAATGTTTGGCAGTATTTGGATCTCAGCTTCCCTTGGTTTAGAGGTTGACATTTTGAAGCTCGGCCCCGTATGTGGATTTTAGTCCCCCGGCCTCTCCTGTCAGCGTTTGGGAAGTTCGGCCCTGGGCTCTGGTACATGAGGAGACGACAAATGGAGAGTCTTCGTCAGGCAGAGGAGGGAACAGCGTTCAGATGCTTTGAAAAATGTTTGCTCTGCTGCTAAACAGCTTCAGCGCTCCTCCTCCAAGCAGCGTCAGCGTGCTGCTGCGCACGAGGCCGGGGAGCGTCGCGCCGGGCACGCGGCTGTGCTTCCTGCTGTCCCAGAGCCCGTGGTCATGTTGGCTTGACGTGTTTGCGAAAGAGAAAGAGCCTTACGTAAGTTAACCCAGATGCCGTGTCCTATTGCCTCCGCACAAATGACTACTAAATAGTTTTTTAACACTTTATTGTAGTACTTGACTCCCTGCTTGGTTCTCCTGCAATCATCCTGCTGATAATTGCAGCAAATTTTATGCATAATTTCATTAGAGTAAACGTGGGGTAACCTCACTGTAGTCCAACCAGGGGGAATTTCAGCTCTCGACATCGCTTTGGGCCTGCAGTCTTATACAGAGGAGCTGTGCACGTTGCCTGAATTCAGTATAAAGCATTAAACACTGCCTCTTTTGTAATTAACGGTAGAGAGCTGGATGAAGTCTTGAAGCTAAGAAATCCCACAAGCCCTGTAGAAAACGTTACTTTATACAGATCTGAAGTGTTTTTCAAGGGAATTCACCCTAAAAGATAGAGAACTGCTGGGACATGACGAATATAAAGCTCTAGGACTGTACGTTGCAGAAAAGTTCCCTCAGAACATGCATTTAGTCTCTGATACCTTTGGTGATACGTGCTGCCATCTCTGCAAGTGTGGCCTCACTTTCACTGTTACTGCAACATGTGTCAAGCGAAATGAAAACAGAAATTTGGGAAAGGGCATAATTAACCTACTTGTGAACATTAACCTTAAATATCGTGCTAATTATCTGACTAATTTAATCACTGCAGGTCTCAAATTTGTTTGTTAAATATTTAATTCTGCAAGTTGTTTTTGATACAGAGGTGTGGGTAACTTTCTATGAATGTAAGTTACTCTATAAAACTCTGCAAAATCATTGTATGTTCGCACCTCAGTGAACAAACCCCACTGTCAACAAGACTTTTAATGGAAATCAGAGAAACCGTGCCCTGAGGCTAAGAGATACAGTGCCCTATTATTTTAAAATCTAATGAACACATAGTGCAGGAGTAGACCGGGGTAAATTTCTGCCTGCACATCTTCAGGTTTGATTCCATGGGAGTCAAGACTGGAAAGCTCTGGTTTTCCTTGTTTCTTTGGTTGCTGTGCAGCTGTATGGTTGTTTCTTATTTATTCACCTCTTGACTACTTGAGTAACTCAGCAAATGATGTCCTTGATCTTCAGCCCTTCTTATCAAGTGACTATTTTTTGCTAAAAGGAACCTAAAATGTGTTTAGATGCTCCAGTTACAATGCCGCCCAAAGTGGCTCTAATTATTCCTGAGAGGAAGCTTTTGAATTTGGGAGTGTTTGTTGAGAAGATGAAAGCTCAGTGTTTGTCCCTGCCTCCCCGATGGGAAGGGGGTGCTCCCACTGCCTCCCGCAAACACCCAGCCAAGGCAGCGAGGCAGGGGCACGGGCATGCCCCGAAACGGCCAGGCTGTGGGTGCTGGGGAAAATCCCGTGTGGAGGGGACAGCCAAGCCAGGACGAGCCCTGGAGGCTGGGGGCACCCCAGTCCTCTGTCCCAGGGGAAGGTGGGGGCTCTCTGCTGTGTAGTGCCTTCCTTCCCTCCATCCTTCCCCAGGGGCTTCAGCCAGCCCCACGTTTCAGGCTCTACCCACATGTCAGTACTTCTTCAATGTTATTTTCTTCATTTTTGTTATATGTGCCTCCTTAATTGAGCAAGAAGGTGAAAGATCGGGGTTGACGTTGTGTTGCTGCACTGTAATTCTTACTATCAGAGGAAGGTGCAAAGGTATGCTAAGTCTAGGTGATGGCTCACAGCAGACCTCTGACAGGAACTATTTGATTAGTTGGATGTCCATATAAATACCTGTTTGGGACTATATTATTACCTTATCAAATATTATTCAGAATTTCATCCTGATTGCCTATATTTATTTATTACACACTTACACACACAACTCATACTGTTTAGTTCATCCTGGCAAGAAGAAACAAATTTCTGTGAATTTAGCTGAATAAAGCTGTGTTTGTTCTTGTTAGTCATCAGAAGTCTGGTTCTTTCTATGCATTATCTCAATTTCTGGGCATTTTTTCCCTTCATTTACTCCAAAAATGACTTCAATACTAATGAATACTGAAAGACAGCCAAGACAGGATGAACTTTTGGACAATTTATGCAAACATGACAGATGAGAATAGATTTACTATAAACATGTCAGGCACAAAAGACTTGACTGCTTTTTAAATACAGTGATACTGGAAGAGATTTATGGATATTTTCAACTGTTCATTAAAGAGAAAAATATTTTGAAACTATAGGCACTATCCTTTTATCCATTTTTGCCTTCCAGGCTGAGTTGCAAACCTTTGATGTTTTCTTCACCAAAAAATAAAAGTAGTTATGAATTTATTTCTCCCAAGCACTTTCATTTTTGTGTCAATTTACAGTTTTTATTGCATTCCTGGCAGTCCAAATTATGGTGTTTGGAGAGTCCACAGCTCTGCATTTTCTGAAAACAGGGATGAAGTTCACTTAATGATGCTTTCTGGCCACTGCCTTTTTTCTTCTCCTTTAGTAATAAAAGGTTAATAAAATCTATGAATACTTCAACTGCCTGCTAGAGCAACCAACCAATTAAAGGTTATTCTAATCTAAATGACTGGAAGCCACTTGAATTGAGAAAGTTAACATGCAATAGCTAGTACCTGCTGGATCAGATTAATAAAATGGAAAGTCTTAGACATGAAGATCATGTATAAATCTAGTCCCTATAGTTGACCAAGGCATCAATTCTTACAGCCAGACAAGCATATACTTAACCGTCTATTTTCTGAGTCTGCTTCTGTGTCCTTACAAATCAATAGTAAGCCTTGCTTTCAACTTCAGTGCAACTGAGGTTGTTGTCAGTCAATGATTTTGCAAGATGGGGCTGAGATATTGGAATAGTTTAATGGAAATATTGGTTTCTTTCTTTCTAAAATAGTGTTAAACTCAAATAAGTAGTAAGGAATTTCAACATGAAAATATGTGCTCTTGCATTGCTTCTTAAAAACATCGTGTCTTGCCAAATCTCTTATGAAGTCAAAACCGTGCACCAAAACGATAGCAGGAAGGACTGTGCAGTGCTTGAAGATCTAATCCTGCATACTCACAGTGCTGACTATGCTCTTGCTTTTTGAGAAGATGGAGGAAGATGGAGAAAGAGCAGATTTGGGTGGAAAATAACAGAGTTTTCATCGCAACCTTAGAAGGATATTGGCAATTTCGTAGCAGAATGATTTGAGCATTTTGAGATGCTTCAGAATAAGGCAGGAAGCTTAATAAAGGCTGCATTTTGGAAAAACAGACAGATGAAAGTAGTATTTTAGCAATTTTTACTGGACTTGCATTTCCAGCCTTTTAAAATTAATTTAAGAGCCACAAACCAACACACATTTATAAATAACATAATGCAGTAGGAGATAATGCAAATGTCTTTATAAATAACACAGTATAGCTTAAATCATTATTTTTAATGCCTCTATTTTTTGTTCCTATATGAAAAGGTCTGTGCTGGTCTGCATTAATTAAATTTAAGTAGGATTTCTAAGGCCAGATCATCATTACTTCTGTGTCCCTGATTTAAATCTGCAGTAAAACATTTCTCCATTTAGTTTGGTGCTTTTGTGTCATATTTCATACACTAGTTGTCTCTTAATTAAATCCATGATGGCCCACCAACACAGACTATTAAAATAACTATACTTTGCACTTGACATATTTATGAGACAGATTCATAAGAGTATAGACTGATACTTGAACTACTCACTGAGAAATGTTAATAAGATTATGATGAAGGTAAGATTAGAACATTCGTCTCCTTTTCTCTTCTCTCTTCTTTTTAGAAATTTATTTTTGTAACTGCAATTCACTGCTACTATTTCAGGCTGTTTGATGTTGTTGTACATACCAACAGTTCTTTCTGTGTGGATTTATTGTGGCAATGAAGAGTGGGAAACTGCTAATTTATATCGTACCAGTAAAGCGCATAAGTATTCTGTTCCTTGAAGTATGAATGTTTGCAGATGTCTCTAAAACCTTCACATGGGACTGACATGTTCAAGATAATGTGTATTAAGGAATTAGTCTACCTTTGGAACTGGGTGATGTAAAATATGGATTATTGTGAAGTGCCACATTGTTTTTCCTCTGTTGCCTTACTCCTTCGGTCGTCCTGTTGGTGTAGGGCCAGCTGGGTCTGCTCCTGTGTGAGGTGGTGGTGTGCCTGGGACCACTGGCTGCATGTTGTTGTGCCAGGCAGGACGTGGCCTTGCCCACCTCCCGGCTGTAGCACAACGTGTTGGCATGTCATGGCTGTGCAGTTTGCTCTGTGCGGTTTGACTGTCACTACAATGTTTGAAATTACACGGATGTATGGCCTCAGTGGTTAAGAAAAACTGAAAAGGAAGCAAATCCACAAGTGATATGACTTTAAAGGTTGCTCGTCATACGATCATTTGCGTGTATGGATATCTTGAAAGGACCCTAGCATCATTTATTGACAGAGTTGCTGATAACATTTGTTTGATTTTTTTGTAATAATTTAATTGTGGAGGGTTCAGGGAATACCATATTTGAGAAAAGTGTTGCTAGAAGTGAAAAAGCTGCTACGTGAATGATCTAAAAGCAGCAAGGATTTCTGTCACTTTTCAGGCCCAAGATGTTCACCTCTTCCCCTCTTAGGGGCCTTTTCCCCCTCTCCCTTTTTCTCAGTCACATCCTTCCATGGAAGGGCTCCCAGACGTTGCTGCATCAGGGGTCCAGGTGCGGGTACAAACGCAGAGGGCACTAAATACATGGAGTTTGAGCGGTATTTATGTGACAAGTGTGGTATATGGAAACCCAAATCTACAGGATGTTCAGATTTTTTTGCTGATAATCTATCACTGTGCTTCATACGAGTATTCTCTATGAAAGTAACAAAAGCATCAAATGTTGGGATTTCATTTAGAAACAAATACAATATTAGGAAGTAAGAATAATAAAGATATATTAAATATTTCATCCTCTACAGAAAGAAACCATCTACAGTTCAGGGAGCTTCACTAAACACATTAAGTCTAATAAAATCGCCTACACGTACTCCTGACACTGGTAGTAATTAAAATAACTTGTTTCAAAAAACCGGTCCTATACATGAATACTTATTGGCAATTATTTCTAAGTTCTTCAAACCAAAGATAACGTAATTTGATTCACACACAATGTTCTTGTAAACGTGGTTCATACTGGGTTTTATATGCAGCTTAGGACTGCTAATTGCCGTTTTGAGCCTCACAGTAAAATAGAGTTCAATATGTCACTTTTTCTGAAGTATTGAGAAATGTTTGAGAAATGCTTGTCTTAGTCTAATCAACGGTGAATAATTTATTTCTGAGTCCTACTTTTCAGTATAAGTGGATCTGACTTTTCTCAGAGCTTCTAAAGTCTAATCAACTTGTTACATTCATTTAATTAAGGAAATCTGTAACGAACTGTGAAGTGTATGTACCAACAGGCTTTTTTGTTTTGTAAAATTGGCGTACTTTCATTGTGAATGTAATTGTGTTTTTTTATACTGACAGGTAGCCTCTACTAAACAAGTCCTTTTTCTTTTTCTACATGTATAGAAAATATGAATAGCGTATAAACTATTTTCTGAACTGCCTCTCTCCTGGTGGACCCACCACCCCGCTTCCGGAATTCACGCAGCTGCAGCTTTCAGGCAATTCTCATTTCTGGAAGGGTTACAAGTATGTAAGTGTTCTTCCGTTCTTCAGGGAGAGGGAAGATGTAATAGAGGTGTGACATACGAGAGTGTGGATAAGTGACTTCTTTAGTCACAGTTAATCTGAAAAAGGTCATCGCAGTAGAAGATTAAAACACTGACACAAGCTTGTGGTCAGGATCCGCATGCCACAGAGTTACCGAGAGGAGCGCACAGGGGTGAGCTAAGGGTGCTGAGTGAAAGTCCAGTCTGTGTGTCCCAGCCGAAAGTAATTTGTTCTCATTTCTCTGAGAAATCAGCATCATCGGAAGGAAGTAGCTGATAAAATAAAGGGCTCCTACATCATATATGCATTTTTGTTGAAAAGACCCTGTATTTATTTGCTAAGAAATGTTTAGAAGTCCATCATTCCTCCCATCATTATGTGATGTGGGGAAGAATTTTTATTAAGAATAAAAAGAGAAGCTGTGGGGATTGACACATTATTTTTTTCTTCGTATGCTCAGACAAACTCTTCAGCCTCAGAGAAAAGGTCCTTGACCCTGGTCTAAAATACTGTCCAGTGCTTATGCGATGTAATATGAAAATCATCGAAACTGTCCTTGGCGGGGTGTTTCTTTCCATCAGTTGATTAAAATGGTTTATTGTTGCTGACAACACCGTTGCTTTAGATGTATTTTTTTACAAAGAGCAGATGTGCCCATGTCTTGCACTGTTTCTCTTTGTGTGGTTTTTGGTAAGTACCGAAGTGAAATCGCTGCCCGGGCAGTCCCCCGTGTGAAGTTTCAGAGCGGGCAAGGAAGGAAAGATGAGGGGCTCGGCGACGGGGCCGGGGGAGCGGCTGCAGGGCAGCGGCAGGGGAGG